>NC_136266.1:47579091-47649091 GCF_964187855.1 Myxine glutinosa | reverse complement strand
TTACATAGAGGAGAGCCCAGACCGATCTAAAAGATGTATCTTGTCATCTTTACGATCGACAGGAATGATGTCAAAACAAGGTGTACGAAGTGAAGTTGCAAGAAACATGGTTTGTATTGATGGATACCCCTTTGCATCAGATCTTGGAGCATCTTCTCTGGATGACAGGCAGATGTATAGGGCACAGTTTGGACCTGGGCTAACTCTGGTTGACCATTTGTGCACCTCCGACCATAACCTTTTGCCACCTGCATCCCAACCATTCATGATTTCGGAGTTGCTACCCAATTCCTGTGAACATTCATGCCAATGTGAACTGCTCGGTGAAGATACGATGGTTTCAGCAAACCTGGGTCAGGCTCAATGTGGTGAATCGTCTATTGAATATGACAGTGGAATGGGAATGAGCATCGAACAAGAAATGATGTCAGCAAATGCTCCCCTCCTCAACCGAAGCTTGTTGATGAAATATGAGGAACAGATGAAAGACCCTGCATTTAATTCCGTTAGTTCTACTCAGATCCACAGACTTTTCTGATCGCTGTCTGTAATTGGCAAGGACATGTACACTGCACTTAACAACTAGAAATAGCTTAAGTTAGACACAGCCAGTATTTTTTTATTTGTACTATTGTGGTTTGGGGGTAGGAGATACAGATTAGGGGTGTGTATATGGGGGGTTGGGCAGGGATGAGGTGAGATGGTGGTGTGGGGCAGGGATGGGATAGGGGGCTAGGATGTGTGGGGGTTGGAGTGGGCAGTGGATAATCTGAGATAGGGGTGTGGGGCAGATGGAATTAAGAACTCGCTAGGATGTGTGGAAGTTGGAGCGGGCCGGGATTGGATGAGGTGAGATGGTGGTGTGGGGCAGGGATTGGGGGGGGGGGGGCGGGGGGACTGGGAGTTAAAATGCCAATGAATAATAATGACTACCTCATGCAAGTTTATCATATATTAATAGAAAAATGTGTTTTGAATACTTTTATTTTCTCATACTTAAGTCTTTTAAAAGAGTTTAATTATGGTGGGAGGGTTATTTTACGGGATACAAAAAGTCCCAAGACAGTGGAGACAGAAAAAGGTAAATAGTCTCATCATTCCTTAGTCGTATTTCTATCCTCGCACTCTAGTATACTTCAGGCCAGTAAGAAAATAAATAATAAATTTTTTTAATGCTGTACAAATAAGAAAATGAAGACCACTTTTATATATATTCTTTATTATCGCTTTCACAAGCATGTCATTGCATTATTTTTTTTCAAATCTGTAAATTATGCTTATTTTAATCCTCAAACTCGACTTACTCCATCATAGTGTAATTTTGACTTGTGTCCACCAGGAAGTTTGGTCTCATGTAAAATGTAGCATCCCAGTTCACGTTGTGCTTGACATTTTATTTTATAACAATGCCTATATATTGTGTTTCTGTGGCAAACATCATTGAGAGCACTTCTTCACAGCCTTTTGGCTATGCTGGTTTGTGGACACAAGGCATTACATATGTGGAAGTGTATTTAAATTTCAGAGGATGCTATCACCTCTCAAGATGTCCTGTTTGCACAGGTGACTTGAGAGAATACGATTGAAAGGGGAAGCCCTTGTTGCAGAATTTTGATAGAATTGGGGTTTTGGAAAGCCTGTTTTTAGGGTAAGGGAAACGTTCCTTTAAACTTTAAAGCATTATAACATACTACCAGAAGACCGTGGTAAAAATACCACAATATAAAAAAGGAAGCCTTTTATTCTTGCGATGGCCGAAAGAGCTCGTAAATGGGAGGTAACATATTTCTTAACAACAAATATTTCCTCTGCCCCTTCCCCCAGGAGCGATTGAGGTAGCGGTCTTTTGCCGATACACCGTCCAGGTTTAATTTTTTTGTCTGATTAAAGATATATATATATAATTTTTCTGTAAGTTTGGATTAATTTGAAGCAGCCTTTACCTAATATTTTTCTCCCTGAGGAGCGCTGCCATGCTTCAGGGTCAGACAGACAGACATTACTATATATATATATATATATATATATATATATATATATATATATATATTTACATATTACCTCCCCAAACCCCGGTTACGGTGCACCTCAGAGTCTGGAGCGGGGAACACGGCAGAAAGATTTGTTATTTGAGTGTTCTCATAAACCATGGTAAAACCACACCAATGCAATTGTAGAACAAAACAAGTAATTGTATTAAGAACTCTCACATACACAATAATAACACTATGAAAGAGAGTACGATGAAAATATCACTTGCATCAAATGAACAATACATATGATGGTACCATCATTCCCCAATGCTCTCAAAGCAATGAATTCACGATACGCCAAACGTGAGTGGAATGTAACATTCCCCAAAGTCCGTGCACTAATCCCCACGCGGGTTGGAGATCGGGGTCGTGCAGAATGGCAAAACAACAGGCAGGTATTGGCACGACTGTGGATGAGGAGTTACGAGGTGAGAGGTTGATATGGGAATTGAGCCAATATGTAAACAAACGGTGATCCACACGATGATGTCGATATGGGAATCCCAATGACAAAACAATATGCATCAAGCTGACAGTCTTTTCGAGGACAAAATGGCATATAGGCCTGTAATGGTGGCGCTGGCTCCCTCCAACAATGACTCGCACTTGGTGATAAAACCTGACACAGGTTTAATTGCAATCGCAATATGTGACTATGTCGCGGGCAATCCCTTTCCTGGGAAGCCTCAACTCATTCGCAACCAATATCAAAAAAGTCTGCTCGCAGCCCCGATGCGACTCACGGCTCTCTTCCTCTCCCTGCTGATCCCGATCTCTCTCTCCTCTTCTGGTTCCTTTGCCCGCGTTTTCCTTTTTCCTTCACAAACATTTATTTTTACCTTTTACTGAAGTCATCTCCATATCACATAAAAAATTTAACAATACTACCTGAAACTAAAAATCCTAACTATATAATAACAACAAAGGCAGAAGTGACGGATCCGTAACAATGTATGTATATACATTGTATACATATATATATATGTATACATATATATATGTATACATACATTGTTACGGATCCGTCACTTCTGCCTTTGTTGTTATTATATAGTTAGGATTTTTAGTTTCAGGTAGTATTGTTGTTAAATTTTTTATGTGATATGGAGATGACTTCAGTATATATATATATATATATATATATATATATATATATATATATATATATGTATATATATATATATATATATATATATATATATATATATGTATATATATATATATATATATATGTATATATATATATATATATATATATGTATATATATATATATATATATATGTATATATATATATATATATATGTATATATATATATGTATATATATATATATATATATGTATATATATATATGTATATATATATATATATATATATATGTATATATATATATGTATATATATATATATATATATATATGTATATATATATATATATATATATATATATATATATATATATATATATATATATATGTATATATATATATATATATATATATGTATATATATATATATATGTATATATATATATATATATATATATATATATATATGTATATATATATATATATATATGTATATATGTATATATATATATATATATATATGTATATATGTATATATATATATATATATATGTATATATATATATGTATATATATGTATATATATATATGTATATATATATATGTATATATATATATGTATATATATATATATTTTTTTTTTTTTTTTTTGCGGATCTCGGGTTCGTCGACGTACTAAGGGGGGGGGGGGAGGGGTTAAGCCCTACTCCCCCTCGAACTCCGAGTCCACGAGGCCGCCAACCACACTACACTCATGGTGGACGGATTGCTAAGCAATTCCAGCCGCCGAGCCCGCAGCTACGCATGGAAGGGTTAACGGTCACGACCCGAGTACCTTCGACACATGCAGCTGTGAGAACGGGGACTGAACCTCACACGAGTCACGCTGGTACTGGACGCCCGAGCGGTTGTGCGTCGCGTAACTCATGCCGTTAACACTATTGAACCCGATCGAGCGGTTTTAATTCGGGCAATGCTAGGCCAATGTTGAAAGGACGATGACGGCCAGGTTGGAAACCAAACCACAGGATTTATTTACAATTTACAGTATTTCACAGAAAAAGGGACACAGCGAAGAATCTTAACGGCCTTACCTAGGTTCCCAGACAAGGGCCCTCAGATTCGTTCGGGGAAGGGAAGGAAGAGGGTAATGCGCACAAAGCGCGGCCGCTTCATGCCGTTTGCCTGGATGGGCTCGTTGGACGGAAACCCCCAAGGATCGCTCCAACCTGGGACACCACAGCCGGGGATGTTCGCGGTAGGGGCGTTGATCAAGGACGTGCACGTAGCAGGAATCCGAGGAGTGTATCTCAGGGTCAGCGAGGCAGAGAGAGATCGGAGCACCTGCGAGAGAGCCAGAGCGGAGGGTCCGGGCCGGGTTTTATCGCCCCCCCCCCCCCCGACACCCCACTCGAATGTTCCACGGGCCTCCATTGGCCACCTGGGGTCATGTGTCATGACAGCCCCTTATTGATCACCCTCGGCCACTCCCTTCAGCTCCTCCCTCAGGCCTGCAAGGCCTGGCCAAGGCCCATGACGAGGCACTTTAGGCTGCAATGAGGCCTACCATTACCCTGCCTGCCTCAACGCATACTAACACTGGGGAGGAGACTATACTTCACATTTAATAAGAAATAACTAACTATGCGAGGCTGCATGTTGTGGTGTAACTAACTATGGGGGAGGGGGGGGGGGGGGTTGCCTTTATTTACAAAACCGCAACAATCTATATATAATGTATATTCATTCCTCAAGGATGGTTCCACATCCAATATGTATTCTGGAAAAAGCTGTATATCCTGATATGCTTTCCTGAAAAGACGAAGTTCCCCAAACCCTCCCTCACTTACCCACACTTTCCACCAGATTTTTCTCTGCAGTATGTGGACTACCCCACTTAGGTTGAGAGGTTCCTCGTCAATATTGATACCACCTCTGCATCAGGACATGATGCAATCTTCACTGTATTCCTCAAGAACTATGCTTTGGCCCTAACCACTCCTTTTTACTGACTATTCTCAAAATACTTCTCCAGTGATCTCTCATCATCGTCTTGAAAATTTGAAAATGTCATTCCTATTTATAAGAAGAATTTGAAATCTGAGCCATTCAATTATAGACCAGTCAGACTTATCTCCATCATAAGCAAAGTGATGGAATCTATCATGGCTGCAGCCTTCAGATGTCATCTTTTCCTACACAATCTAATCTCTGATTATTATCAGTTTGGCCGATATCTCTGAACATCTCTCATACTTCCAATACCATCCACCACCCAGCCTTACCCAACAAGCTGCCCATGAATGGTATTCAGGGGTCTCTGGTTGAATGCCCATCAGATTTATCTCTGCAAGTGGAAAAGCAGGTTGCACTTGGTGTTGTCACTCAGTTTTATATTTCCTCATTGCTAGCCTGGCTCCTCCTTCACTCTCATCCCATCCTTCTCCAGTGCATCCAGGTTGTACCTCAACACTCACCTTTATCCCTCATTTTCTTTTGACTCTGTCAAAATGTGCACACCCTCTCCCTTTCCCTCATCTCCGTTCCCCCTCAAATATTTCGAGTGTTTCCCATCATCACTTCTTGCTTTCTCCTGTACCCACCCTTGATCTCTCCTCCTCTCGCTAATCCTTTCCATCCCTCTCCTTTTTTGCCACTCACCCACCCATGTGTGATATATTTCACTCCCTGTTCCCATTTGATCCTGTCGGCCTGTGAACCTGCTGATCTCTGTCATTTAGATTGTTCATGAGACTACATATCTGTATTTTAAAAAGAGCTAGTAAGTATGGTTTCTATCTATAGATTTTCTCTACAAAGCTGATTTCACATCATGTCAATTGTTTCTAATCCTTACGTCCCATTATACAAACTGGCCTAGCCCTTAATGCAATTCATTTAAAATATGGATATATCAAACTCCAAGATTTAAAATTTGCCATGGTGAACCCTAACTCCATAATTAACAACACTTTCATCATCTCAAAAGATGGTATTCTGATATTTTATTTAAGTCCCAAAGTCTGCTTTATTTACACATAATGACTTTGTACAATGTGATGATTTTTGTTGGAGTGGACACAACCAGGATACAAGAAGTGTTTATCATAAGCAATGTAACGATCTTTATTGGAATTGTTTTTTAATCAAAATTTCAATGAAAATATTCTAAACCACTATATAAACACCACCACCTCCTCCACCCCACCCCTTTACCCTGTACCCCTCTCATCTTGTACCTTTTGAGATGGGTTGTGTTCATGGTGAAGTGGTTTTTGTGCATGCACTGCTGTTGGAACTCATTTGGACACGGTGTACTACAATACGTTTTCATTGCACAGCATATCATAAATTTTCTATGAAATGGAAATACAATCCTGTTGCTGTTTTGAGGAAAAAGGTGAAATACATACTTATATGCGTGCACAGCCTTTTTGTGTAAATGAGATGATCTATAATGCTGCATTGATAATGAAGATCCAGGCATCATCAGCATTATGGGGAGATGGTTTCACGAAGGCTCATGGAAGAGCTAGAATTAGTATTGGAGCAGTGGAAGAGCAGGAGACATTTGTGGAAAATTGGTCACCAAGTCCAGAGTGGGAGGATTTGCCATTTGGAGAATTCCAGGTTGGAAAGTTTACAGATCGAATCAGTCCCTTGGATTCAAATCGAATCGGTCCCTTGGATTCAAAGAAGTCCTTTGCTGATGTGTCATGGCAGGTGAGAGAATTACCAACACCCAGCCAAATTGCATGGTGACGATTTAAATTGCAATATACGGGGAAGAGAGAGTTGGGATGAGTGGTCAAAAAGTTTGTCTATGTTGTCTGAGAGAGATGTAGATGTAGTCATCACTGTTAGGAGGATGGTACACCACACAGACGAACAAGAGGTGGAGGCGGAGTGGACGTTTCAGCCAGAGGTATTCCTGGGGAATGGGAGATGTAAAATCAGTACATTGACAGTGAGAAAATCAGTTATTGATGTGAAGTGCAACTCTGCTGCCGGGGCATGATTCAGGCCTATCAGGTCTGAGGAGACAATAACTGGGGAGAGACACGAAGGAGTCAGGGATGTCCTGCAGGAGGAAGGATTCTGATAAACAGATGATATCTGGCGGCAACCTAGATTGAGAGATCTGTCAGGTTAGAATGGAGACCTCGGATGTTTCAGGTCCACACAGTTAGAGATAGGGGGATGAGGCATTGTGAGGATACAGGTTGGGGGGGGGGGGGGACTTTGTGGGGGCAAAGGGAGCCTTTCGTGGGGTGGGTGAGGGGAAAGGTTTGAGTGTGTAGGGTGTGGAGGAAGGTTTGAGTGTGTGGGGGGAGGTTGGAGAGTGTAGAGTGTGGGGAAATGTTTGTGTGTGTAGCGGAAGGATTGAGTGTGTCGGATGCGATGGAAGGTTTGAGATCTGATTCCAGATTCCCAACTTGACAAACGAGATGAAGATCATGGAATGGGAGATGACTCAGATAATATGCCTTTTTGAATTCACGGAGAATTGCTCAGCTGTACGTGCAGTGGAGGATTGGTGGACAACGCTGAGCGGATATGCACCTCTGAAAAAGAATCCTGGTGAAAGAAGAAGACGTGACATGAAAGAAAAACACGTGTAGCATTTCTGAAGGAGATACAAAGGTTGAAATACCTTTTCAAATTGATTATAAGTACTTTTAAAGGAGAAATAAGTGGTTATGTTTAATGTCATTTCAGTTTGAAGATATTCAGAAATAAGGATCGGGGGGGGGGGGGGGAATGTAGAACCAGAAGCAGAAGGGAATTCAAGTAGAAATGAGAATCATTATGGAGTTGTAAATAAATAAAAATTAAATTTTTGAAGCGAGGAAAGAAAAATAGGAGAATGTTGAAGAGGTAGAAGCAAGATACCATACCCAGGAAGAAGAAAACAAAACGAGGAACACATAGACATAAGTTTTCCACATGCTATTCGAGGATAGGCCGTATCAGGCCTTGAACAATACGAAAAGCAAAGAAAAAAAAATTAACTTTACTATACAAGAAAACAAACACGACATAATGACAATAACAATGAAGCTTTTCATGCTGAACTTTTCAAGGCGATTCATAGCAAAGAGACCGGAAGAGATGAGAACTAGTGCATTTATAAGCATGTCTAAGTAACCACGACACAAATTGTTTCTTCAG
The DNA here is from genome assembly GCF_964187855.1 of Myxine glutinosa. NCBI lineage: Eukaryota > Metazoa > Chordata > Myxini > Myxiniformes > Myxinidae > Myxine > Myxine glutinosa. The sequence continues at coordinate 47,640,798 of NC_136266.1, read as the reverse complement.
TCATGACGTCATTGGTGTTCTGAATGCCCATTGGTTGACTCCGTCAGTCCGTCACCACTATCCCTGGCTCCGATTGGCTGGAGCAGCGTTGTCAGCAATGTCGCACCATTTGCATCATTACTTTGGAGGGAGGGGGGATGGGGTTCCCCCAAAGTCAGGGACTCACCATTTGCAGACATACCATGGTCAGCGGTCAGGGAAATACCTTTAATCTTTCCGTGTTGAAAGATAATGAGAGAATGTACAAATTCCTTTTGACGACATAATGTAGTGTCCCCGAGGTTAAGACCCATGGGTGACTGATGACTGAAACAAGCTTTAACTCCGAGGCGTATTTCAAACTTGGCGGGATTATCTTTTCGCGCGCGCGGGAAGGTTCGAAGTCTTACCTTATTGGACGGCTGACACGGGGTTTAATGACTCAACCCACAAACACAAATACGAGACAGAAAAATTCACAATATCAGAATGAAATGCAAAAAATAAAGGATTTAATGAAAATTAATGCAAGGATAATAAAAACGAAATAAATGGTGAGGTAAAACTAAACTCAAACTGAGGGACCCTCCACACAGACACAAAGACACGACAAGGGAAGACAAATAAAAGAAAATGTGTTTGTGTGGTGCGTTGGCCGGTACTCAGCCTGGCGTCCCCAAACGGCCCTCAAAAGCCTGGTGGTCGTCAAACGTGTCTCGAGTCACCGTGTGGGAAAACATGCGTTGGCGCAAAGTCGCGCCCACAGCCGGTGCGAGGCAAGCAGGCAAGAGTGCCTCCCTCGGTTTGCACGATCTTTCCACGTTCCACCAAAGCTCTGCACTCGCTCCACCAGTGGACACGGCACGAAGCGCAGCTGTTCTCTAGCGTGACCACGACAAAGAGAAAGAGCGAGCGAAGCAACTATCCCTCACGCGAAGCCAGAACCAGGACAAGAGCAAAAGGCAAATACAGCCGTTCTTCTTCGAAAGCCAGCACAAAAGAGAGAACGAACCAACGAACGCCACGACCAGAAGAGAGAAAATGTCGTCTTCTCTTGCTTTTTCTCCAAGTGTCCCGATGACGTCATCCTCTTGACCAATCGCCCAGCGCTGTTGAATCGTCCCAACCAATCGTCCTTTGGGGTGTGGCCTCATGGCCATTCTTTACACCCAATGATGAAGCTCGGGGCGTGGCCTGTCAATTCCGGTCCTCTGAGGAGTAGCCTAGCCGCCCTTCGGAAATGTTCGGGGCCGGGGTTCCCTTGCCGATTGGCAAATGCTGTTTCTGTCTGCCCTGGCGGTGTGGTTGGCTAATGGAGCCCATCGCTTGGCCGGCTGAATTTTATAAGAACATTTGGGAAAAATCACATGGAGGCAATACATACTGGGGATTATTAACCATAAGCCTTTTAATTATTTATCACAAAACCACCCTCATTATGGCGATGTGCAAACACTCTTAACCTGAACATTTACCCTGCCCATCGAGATAGGTTCTTCTCATTCGCGTCACACGGTCCACACTAAAACCTACACATTCCTACTTTCCTAAGGTATTTCATGCCTACCCCCACAAACGTAACAATAATATAGGGTCCGTGGAATGGATGAAAGTAACGTACTCCGACCTCGGCTCAACATCTTGAACATATCTGCATTTTACTGGTCTGCACAATAGGCGTTGGCAGCAAAGTGCCGTGCAATGGCAGAAGAATAAAAATGGTTGATGGTCCTTGAAACGTTCTTGCATTGTCATACTGGTTGAGTCCATACTCCCAAGTTCTTTCCTCGAATCGCCAAGGAGACATGCTGTTTGATACGATCAGCCAACCTTTGGGTTATAAGGCCCACGTACCACGCTTCACATTATCACTTAAACTTATAAATAACTTTGCTAATTTCTGATGTGGGCAGCACATCCTTGTTGACTGACGTGAGCAGACGATTAGAAGTGAGGATTACTCGAGGTTTGCACAGCCAGGTACGTGTTTGATATTGTATGTTTCAGTTGTTCTTCAAACCTTCGTGATGATTGTCCTTTCCATGGCATCCTGATATATACTGGACATTTGTCAGGACCGATGTTGTGTTCCTTTGTTGTGTTGAGAAACTTGTGCACATATCTCTGAATTACAGTCGTGGCCAAAAATATTGGCACCCTTGCACTTTTTTCAAATAACTCACAATTTTCTCGAAAAATAAGTTGACATTGACAAAAGTATTTGGTCTCCACAATTCTTTATTTCACTGTTAATATTACATAACCTTTGTTTTTAATTCAGAACTTAATACATCCTTCTAAATCAGAAAATAAAAAGAAATGGCATTGGCAAAATTATCGACACCCTCGACTTAATATTTGGTAACACAGCCTTTGGACAAAATAACTGCAGTCATGCGCTTTCTGCAGTCTAGCCAAAATAACTGCAGTCAAGCCATGAATGAGCTCCCTACACCTCACTACTGGCAGTATGACCCACTCTTCTTGTGCAAACCTCTGCAGTCTCCCAGATTTGAAGGGTGCCTTCTCCCAACTGTTGTTTTCAGATCTCCCCACAGGTGTTCAATGGGATTTATATCTGGACTCATTTCTGGCCACTTCAGAACAGTCCATCGTTTTGTCTTGAACCATTCCTGGGTGCTTTTTGAAGTGTGTTTGGGGTCATTGTCCTGCTGCAAAACCCATGACCCATGACCTTCGACGGAAACCCAGCCTTCTGACACTGGGTTGAACATTGCACTCAAAAATGCCTTGGTAATATCCTGATTTCATGATGCAATGCGCACATTCAAGTCACCCAGTGCCAGAGACAGCACAACCCCAAAACGTCACTGAACCTCCTCCATGTTTGACTGTAGGGAAGGTGCTCTTTTCTTCGAAGGCTTCATTTTGTTTTCTGTAAACATAGAGATGATGTGCTTTATCAAACGTTCTAATTTGGTCTCATCTGTCCATAGGACATTCTCCCAGAAGGATTTTGGCTTGTTCAGGTGCGTTTTGACATCTCCAGTCGGGCTTTCTTATATCTCTCTCTCAGCAGTGGGGTCCTCCTGGGTCTCCTACCATAGCACCCCATTTCATTGAGTTGCTGAAGGATGGTGCGAGTTGAAACTGTCGTACCTTGTGTCAGTAGGTCAGCTTGAATCTGTTTGGCAGTTCATTGAGGTGCTTTCTCCAACATTCGAACAATCCTTCGCTGCAATCTTCGATCGAGTTTTCTCTTGCGGCCACGTCCAGGGAGGTTGGCTACAGTGCCATGGTCCTTAAACTTTCTGATAACATTGCGTACGGTGGACACAGGAACATTAAGGTCTCTGGAGATGCACTTGTAGCCTTGAGATTGTCCATGCTTGGCTACAATCTCGTGTTTGACCTCCTCAGACAATTCTCTGGTTTTCTTTCTTTTCTCCAGGCTCATTGTGGTACGCAGTGACACAAAACAGCAGAATGACTCGTTTTCTCGATTCAAACTGGTGGTGAAAGAGTGAATTTTTATATTGCAGGCACCTGCAGCTCAGCACAGGTGAGTTCAATTCCAAAGTAAAGGAGAATCACCTGCTTGAAATATAATTATTTCTAACAACTTTTTAAAGGTGCAAATAATATTGTCCGGGCCATTTTAGGATTTCTGTGTGAAATAAGCTAAGATTTAGTAATTATTTCAGCTTTTTTTTGTTTTGTTCCACTGCAAACCAAAGAAATACACGTGGATACCAAAATATTTTTTTATTTCAACAATTTTATGGAAGAAATGGTGCATTCTTTGAAAAAAGTGCAAGGGTGGCAATATTTTTGGCCAGGACTGTATAAACTCTGGATAACCATTGTCACCGAGTATATTCATGATTTTGTCCATTTCAGCAGGAAGATTACAAGGTGAGCAGATCCTCTGAGCTTTGTTCAAAAGGATGTTGATCAAGGCAATTTTGTATCTCGTGGATCTGTAGCAATCCCAGCGAGTATACTGCCCAGTGAAGGTAGGCTTCCGGTAGATGGATGTGCAGAGTGGCCACAAATGTCCCATGCATAATAGTGTATCCCCTGTCACTTATTTGTTACCCTCGCCAGAGGAGAGGGTATTGCATTTGAGTCCGTTTGTTTGTTTGTCCGCACAGAATAAATATGATTTTCTCTGCAACTGTTGGTTCGATTGACAGGAAATTTTCACCAAGTAGATAAGTAGGTTTCACCAAGTAAATTTCACCAATTTTCACTCCTCCTGTATAATTTTGTAATGACAATTATGACGTCATATGTCACGTGGTTCGGCCGCCATCATGGAAAAACCGAAAAAGTTGCACCTCTATATCTCTGAAAGCGCTGAATAGCCTCCTCACTCTCTGCAGACCTGGACAAAATCACAGACTGAGCAAACAAGTGGAACATGTCTTTCAATCCTGACAAATCTCACACTCTTACGATGTCTCTCCGAAAAGACCGACTGGACAACCCTCCCATCTACTTTCTGAATAATCCTCTCCAAGAAGTTCTGTCACTCAAGCTTTTGGGTCTCACTATCTGCCATGATATTTCCTGGGAAAACCACATTTCCAAGCTGGCCTCCAAAGGCAGTCGCCGACTGGGCATCCTCCGTCGTGCGAAGTCCTTCCTTGGCACACCTGAGCTCCTCACCACATACAAGGCTTTCATCCGCAGCTCAATGGAGTACTGCTCTCCCCTCTGGGCTGGTGCTCCTGCCTCACACCTAGCTCGTCTTCACGCTGTTGAAACCAAAGCGTTCAGAATCATTGGAATCTCCCGTGATGACGCTATCTCCGAGGGCCTTTCACTTAATCACCGCAGGCAGGTTGGTGGTCTTTCCGTCTTCTACCGACTCCTCTCCGGCCTTGCTCCCCCAGCTCTCTCTGGGTTCTGTCCCCCAAATATTCCTGCAGGTCGCACAAGATCTGCCTGCAACCCTCTTATGGTTAAACTGCCAAAATCAAGACTCTCTGCTCACCTTCACTCCTTCATTCTTCTTTTCTCCCACCTCTGGAACAAACTCCCTCACTCTCTTCAATCCCACTCCTCCCTCCAGGTCTTTAAAACGGCTGTTCACCACCATCTCTTATCTTCCCCAATCCAAAACCTTGATCTTTTCTACCCCCGCTAATTTCACCCCAAATCCACTTTTTTGAGGTGACTTTTGACTTCTTTCCTGGAAGTCCTTTACTTGGTGTCCTTGCGTTTTATACCTATCCTGCCTCCCCCCAGGCCCTCTCCCTCCAAAAACATCTCCCGATGTCCCTGCTCTCAAATGTTGTGTTTGTGTGCTTCCTCCCCTTCTCTCCCCATCTTGTCGACCGCTCCCCTTTTTATATACTTTGTTTGCTTGTTTGTTTGATAAATGTTAGCTCTTTCACGAGCCTCGACTCTGTATACAAAAAAAATAAAAATAGAAAAAATTGAGACATGGCTCATTGTAAAGAACTCTCCTTGGGAAATAACACATGTTTATGATGATGTCATCGCTGCCTCCATTATGACGTCATAATTCGACAAGTACAAAACTTCATCCGATCAAGATGAAATTACTTGTCTATGGATAAATTGGTGGAGAAAAAAACAATGATGTCATTGGTCACGTGGTTCGGCCGCAATCTTGGAAAAACCGAAAAAATTTGCACCTCTATATCTCCGAAAGCGCTGAATAGAAAAAAATTGAGACATGGCTCATGCCATGGTAAAGAACTGTCCTTGGGAAATAACATATGTTAATGAAGATGTCATAGGTGCCTCAATTATGACGTTTTAGCGGTTGCCGAAGACGATAAGAGGCCATTTCGTTGGGTACAAAAGGTTGTTTATTGTACAGAAATGTCCAGCAACTGCTAGCGAACGGAAGTCGTAACGGCTTATATAAAAACAAGAACCCTCTTCGGAGCGCGTGGCTCCAACAGCCGCGCGCGCGTCACGACGACACAACCAAAAGCCCGTGTGCGTGGGGTAGTCCAAATCCATCGTAATGGTAACCGCGACATGTGAATAGGGTAACCACTACAACGTCATAATTCGACAAGTACAAAACTTCATCCGATGAAGATTAAATTACTTGTGTCATCTATGGATAAATTGGTGGAGAAAAAAAAAATAACGATGTTATCGGTCACCTGGTTTGGCTGCCGTATTTGTTTTAACACAAAAGCCTTTTTTTTAAACACTGAAAACACGTCCTGGCGAGGGTCTGCGGTCTTTGATCGCTCTTTCTTGTTTTATTTGTTTTCCATGGAACGGTTTCAGCATGACGGACACCAGTGAGTACACGATAGAAGAGAGATTGATTGCTTGTGTTTGGGTTCACGATCCCACGCGAGAAGGAGCAAGTTTTGAAGACATAAGGACAAGATTTTCGCAGAGGTTCGAGAAGCCAACTCCTACGCGGGTATGGGAGAAAAAGGCTTTTTCAACAGGGAGTGTCCTTGATTTAAAGCGTTCTGGTCATCCAGCATCACGTCAACGCCGTGTGGACATTATTGAAGCGTCCTGCTCGAGATCATCACTGAAATCATCTGGAAAAAGATCTTCTGAGTTAGGCATTCCACGCTCAACAGTCCAAAAAATAATGAAAAAGGATGTGGGATTGAAGCCATGAAGTCAGGGGCCTCAAAGCTCCAACTCTCAATATGGAAGAAAATGTCCAGAAGAACATGGAGAAAAATTCAAATTTGTGCGGAGATTGGAGGGGAGCATAATATAGGATGGGAGCATCCACACCTTGCCGACCATTAAGTTTCTGCATTTCATGATAGCCCACAAAAATATTTGCAAGCACTGGGCCTAATGGGGAACCCATGGCCACTCCATCAGTTTGGACATGTATAATGTTGTTGAAACTAAATTCAACTTGCCTCGTTGCTGTGTTCATTAACTCCACAAAGACTTGTTCTGACATCTGTGGATGTTCCAGATCACTGTGATATAGCAGATGTGCACAAATATCAATAGTCTCCGTCAGTGGGACATTCGTGAACAAACTTTGTATATAAAAGAAGGCGATTATGTTGTCCGCACTTGTCGGTGTTGTCGCACAAATTGTTTCTGCAAAAGTGAAAGAATCTTTGATCACGAATTGTGAAAGTGATTCCAATACTGGTTGCAGGACCTCTCCCAACCACTTGCCCAGTTCATGTTGTGCCGAACCAATCATGGACAATATCGGTCTTAGTGGGACATTTTCCTTGTGGGTCTTGGGGAAGCCGTACTTTCTTGGACGTTGGGCTCCAACAGCTTTGATTCTGTTGTTTTACTCCTTAGATAGTTCCCCACGCTTGTGGAGTTGTAACAGCCGTTTGGTGATCTGACCTTCCAACCGTGACATATGGTCGTGTTCGGCTGCACTTCCCAAATGTTGGAATTTTTTTCATCTTTGAGGATATCCATCATTACCTACACCACCAAAGATGGATGGAGGTTATATTTTCAACTGTCTGTCCGTTTGTGAACAAAATATCTCAAAACGTTGTGGACAGATCTGGACGAAACTTGGTGGACCGGTTGGATGTCTGACAAGGAGGATTCGACTCGATTTTGGTGAGGATCTGAATATGGATTCGGATATGATAATTATTTAATTATTCAAATGATTCTTCACCATTAGGAGAAAGGGCCAAACACGATACATAGCAGGATATCTCAAAATGTTATGGATGGATTTTGACGAAACTTGGTGGACAGGTTGTGTGTCTGACAAGGAGGATTCGATTCGATTTTGGTGAGAATCTGAATATGGATTCGGATATGAGAATTATTTAATTATTTAAGTGATTCTTCACCATGAGGAGATCGGGCCTAAATCGATACGTAACAGGATATCTCAAAAAGTTATGGACGGATTTGGACGAAACCTGGTGGACCGTTTGGATGTCTGACAAGGAGGATTCGATTCGATTTTGGTGAGGATCTGAATATGGATTCGGATATGAGAATTATTTAATTATTTAAGTGATTCTTCACCATTAGGAGATAGGGCCAAAATCGATACGTAACAGGATATCTCAAAAAGTTATGGATGGATTTGGACGAAACTTGTTGGACAGGTTGTGTGTCTGACAAGGAGGATTCGATTCGATTTTGGTGAGGATCTGAATATGGATTCGGATATGAGAATTATTTAATTATTTAAGTGATTCTTCACCATTAGGAGATAGGGCCAAAATCGATACGTAACAGAATATCTCAAAAGGTTATAGATGGATTTGGACGAAACTTGTTGGACAGGTTGTGTGTCTGACAAGGAAGATTCGATTCAATTTTGGTTAAGATCCGGATCCGGATCCAGCTAGTAGAATTTTTAAAGTGATTCTTCACCATTGAGTGATATGGCCAAAAACGAGGGGTAGATCAGGGTATGAAAGAATGGACCTATGGTGATTCCTGTGATTTCTTTTGATTAAACGTGATTCTGTATTGTGATTTTTTTTTGTCTACTCGGAGATACAAAAGGTAAATGTTCACCAGGCGGAGGTATGCAATCTACTGAGTGCCGTTCTAGTTTTGTTGACGTAATCGATCTTATTCAAGATTACAACTCCGGTGCTTTTTTCACGTTTACAAATGTGAATGTCACCATTCGTCCTCAATCCTCGTATTGCCAAGAGACAGTCTCGTTGCATGTGAAAGTTTGATTTTGATGACCTCAAACCCCAAATTATCATTAACTGTTGCACAGAATGCAACACCTGGACAAGACACAACAACATAAAAACGACAAATCCAGTTCGGAAAACTCAGCTTTAGTAAGGTGAAAACGGGAAGCTCAGAGTTTCACCATCACATGCAGAAATTAGAAACGTGGAGGTGCCAATATATGGTTATCAGCTGCACAGACCTGGCAGAAAGAATAAGATACGTGATGAAATAGTTTTGTATAAGAAAAACATTATTTGTACCAGCCCGACAGGATATTAATATCAAGTACATATATGATGAAGCGCTGTGGTGCAAGATACAGAATACTGAGGCTGATCTCTAGATATCCTAATTGGTGTTATCTAATGCAGACCCAGCAAAATTGATGTGAAAAACGGGAAATTAAACCAGATGTTAGCTGGAGTTTGTAATGAACATTGTCATGATAATGGGAGACAAACGAGGAAATAATGCAGGTTGACTTCTTCCAACAAAACGACAATCATTTTTAGACTTAATTTTTACATCGGACGCCAACATTATTTGATGACCTCAAAACCCAACAGTTGCTTTGCTTGGTGCAATATAAAGTACACATTATTTGATGAGGCACACGCGTTTCTGCATTAGAATCGTGAAACCACCAAAAAAAAAAATAGATATCTGTGATCACAAAGCGATCACCTGAAACTTATCCTTGGCCCACAATCTAATGATGGCCATATTTCCTTCGGACCACCATATGACCTTGAATTTCAACATTTAGGGACAGAGTGTAAATTAAGAAAACATGGCTCCATCTACAATCTAATAAATAAAGAAGAAAGTTTGTTTGTTTGTTCATTTATGCAATCGCTGCTGCATCTCTGCTGATTGATCCATTTCCAATGTTGATTGAAGTGAGAATGCAATGAGAGTCATATCACCAATCAACTTGATGAGCAAACACTTCTGATTGCCATTTGTTCAATTGCATGGAAATCTAATTCAGCTGAGTTGATATATTAATACGACCTTTTCTGAAATGTATTCACTTGTTACTCTACAGTTGACTATTGTGGTAATTGTCCTGCTATCAGCACAAAGCAGGTGGTGGATGTGGTTTTCTGGTTGATTTTGGTGAATATGGTCCGAGAACAATAACTTGGTGTGTTGGTGAGTCTGGATCTATCTCCTTGTGATCCGAGTCTGAATCCAGTAAGGAATTTCAACTCTTGTATAAATGCTTGAGGACAATAAACTTTTTAATAATGACCTCATTGGACTTCCGCTTCCGGTCTTGCCGGCGAAGTTTCGTTTATTCGCAGCTGTCCACGCTCTCCATCGAAGTTAAGTAATTGTTCCCATTTGTATTTTCGTTATAACTGTATTTATTTTATGGTGTGTGTACGTATAGTGTGTCCCGAGGAAGATTCTCGGTGTAAATCTTTCATATCTGTATAGAAAATCGTGTTAATTCGTGTCGTGTCTTTTGAGGCCTTGTACAGTGTCCAACCTTGAGGCTTTGTTTTTCTCTCAGCGGTCCGTCGTTTGTGCTCCAATAACTTTCGTTCTCTGTTTTTCCCAGTCTTTTCACCCCATAGCCGACTTCCTTGTTTAACATCTCAACTCAAAAAAAATAAAATAATAATAATTCCCTTCTCTGTTCTTATTCGTTGTTCTCATTCGTTTGTTCGTTCTTATTCGTTCGTTCGTTCTTCGACCACGTGTTTCTCCCCCATTTCCCCAGATAGTTTTCACTGTTAAACTTTAAAATGTTGAAATTTCCCCTCAAGTTCTGTATTCTGTCATATATTATAACACCTTTTTCTTCTTCTTCTTTAAAAGGTTGCTTTCAACTTGCTCACCAAATCTATTCATCCCAAAAAAAAATTCCATCTCTTACAGTTCCTCTTTTCTACATTCCCTAAACTCTCCTGCACTCCATCCTCCCTCCAGCATACTTAAACGTATTTTTGACTCGAAGGTCACAAGAAACTCATTTTGCAATAAATGTTCGTTTCCCATTAATCGTACACTTTCTAAAATCCAATCTCACCCCTCCCCTCCAAATCTTCCGCATAACCCCTCCCCTCCAAATCTTCCCCATCATGCCTCCCCTCCAAATCTTCCCCATCACCCATCCCTTTCAAATCTTCCCCCTTGCCCCTCCCCTCCAAATCCTCCCCATCACCCATCCCTTTCAAATCTCCCCCCTTGCCCCTTCTCTCCTAAACTCCCCCCACAACCCTCCCCTCCAAGACTCCCCCTTTCCCCTCCCCTCCGAGACTCCCCCCTCACCCCTCCAAATCTCCCCCATATCCCATCCCTTTCAAATCCCTCCCCTTGTCCCTTCACTCCTAAACTCCCCCCTCGCCCCTCCCCTTCAAATCTCCCCACCCTCATTTCTTCTCAATTTCCCCCCTCCCACTCCTCCTCCCCAAAGTGTCCTCCTCGCTTCTTCCCCCTTCAAACTCTCACCTCCATCTCCCCCAACCTGCTGCCTCACATTCTCCCCCTCCTCAAATAACACCTCATTGTGCCTCACCCAATCACCATCAAACCTTTTGTCCACCCCATCCTTCCCTTTCTCCGAGCAATTCTGAAATCTCTGACACACCTTCAACAGCTCTCCCTACCTCTTCCACATCTTACCCTGCCCCTCCTCCCCCCTGTTCTGTATCCGATGCTCCCCCTTCCTCTTCATTAACGGTATGGACCTCAAACATCCGGGGCCTTCATTCAAACTTAAATGATCTCTCCATACAGGTTGCTTCTGACAAACCAGACGTGATCTGCTTAACAGAAACTTTCCTCCTTCATGATGTCTCTGATTCCTTAGTATCTCTCCCGGGTTACTCCCTCCTCCGGTATGATAGACCTGAGCCTCGTTCTGGAGGTGGGGTTGCTATCTTTATCAAAAACTCTCTTCCTCACTCGCGCTGCACTGCACTCTCTCCACCTCACCCCCAGGAATACCTCTGGCTACGGCTTCCCCTTCGCTCCCACCTCTTGTTCATATGTGTGTTGTACCGTCCACCAAACAGTGATGACTCCATCTACATCTCGTTGTCTGATAATATGGACCAACTTCTATCGACTCATCCCAACTCTCTCTTCCTCATATGTGGTGATTTCAATTGTCACCATGCCAGTTGGCTGGGTGTGGGTACCTCTCTCACCAGCCATTGCTCCTCAGCAAAGGACTTCTGCGACTCACTGGGACTGACACAATCTGTTAATTTCCCGACCCGGATCTCAGTCAACGGAGCATCTTCTCTTCTGGACTTGGTTATGACTAACTTCCCTGAAAATTTCTGCTGCTCTTCTTCTGCTCTAATCGGCTCATCTGATCATGTGCTTGTTAAAGTGGACATCTCTCTGACCATTCTCAGGGAGCCTGCTCAGCGTCGACGAGTCTGGCATTTCACTCAGGCCAACTGGCACGGTCTTCAAGCAGCCATCAATCATCTGGACTGGTCTCCCATCTCGACCACCTCTGACATCAACTCATCCTGGGAATTCTTCCAAAGTAAATTGCTCTCTCTCTCATGCACAGATTTATCCCATCTCGTCTTCAGTTGTCATACCCTTCCTCCCGTCCATGGTACATGGAATCTTGTGGTGAGGCTGTTGCCCAGAAACAACTTGCCTTCGTCTCCTGGAAAGCAAATCCAACGGAAGGAAATCTCCTTTCCTTTCACAAAGCCCGAAACAAGTGTGTGTCCACCCTCAGGAGAGCCAGGAAAAAATATCTCTCCGTTCTCAAGACCGAACTCTCTTATCTGTCTCCCTCTTCCAAATCCTGGTGGCATCTGGTCAAATCCGTTTCTGGTGTTTGTTCCCCCTCCATCCCCTCCCTTACCTCAAACGATGACACAGCTGACTCCGCAAGTGAAAAAGCTGAATGCCTCAACTCTGTGTTTGCCTCTAAATCTTGTGTCCCAAACCCATCCCTCTCTGTACCCACTGTACCCAGTCTTACCCAGCTGCTCCTGGACTCCGTGTCCTTTCCTCCTGAAAAGGTGGAAAAGTTTCAATCAACCCTCGACTCTGATTCTGCAACTGGACCTGACGGCATCAGCCCACGGGTCCTAAAATCCTGTTCTTCCGCTCTTTCACTCCCTCTCTCTGTTCTCTTCACCCTCTCTTTTGCTCAAGGTCAACTGCCATCTGCTTGGAAATCAGCCAACATCACCGCTTTACACCAAAAAGGTGCAAAAACAGATCCTAGCAACTACAGACCAATCAGCCTTCTCCCAATTATCAGCAAAGTCATGGAATCCATCATTGCTTCGGATATGAAATCTTTCCTCTTCTCCAATGGCTTGATCTCTGATAATCAATTTGGTTTCAGACCAGGTCACTCTACTCTGGACATGCTGCTTCTGCTGTCTCAACAATGGATGGAGGTCCTCAATGCCAAACAGGAAATTAGAGCTGTCTCCCTCGACATATCACATTGCCTTCGATACGGTCTGGCACCCCGCTCTGCTCACCAAACTCTCCTCCTTTGGTATCAATGGAAATCTCCACGCATGGCTGGCGGACTTCCTCTCTAGTCATAGTCAACGTGTGGCCCTGAATGGGTTTCTCTCATATCCTCTTCCTGTTCAGGCTGGAGTTCCCCAAGGCAGTGTTCTGAGCCCTGTGCTTTTTCTGGTCTTCATCAATGATCTCTCTGACTCTCTTGAAAATCCTCTCTATCTCTTTGCTGATGACTCCACTCTCTGCCGCTCCATTCCTCATCCCTGCAGTCGGCAGTCTGCAGCCTCCTCACTCTCTGCAGACCTGGACAAAATCACAGACTGGGCAAACAAGTGGAACATGTCTTTCAATCCTGACAAATCTCACACTCTTACGATGTCTCTCCGAAAAGACCGACTGGACAACCCTCCCATCTACTTTCTGAATAATCCTCTCCAATAAGTTCTGTCACTCAAGCTTTTGGGTCTCACTATCTGCCATGATCTTTCCTGGGAAAACCACATTTCCAAGCTGGCCTCCAAAGCCAGTCGCCGACTGGGCATCCTCCATCGTGCGAAGTCCTTCCTTGGCACACCTGAGCTCCTCACCACATACAAGGCTTTCATCCGCAGCTCAATGGAGTACTGCTCTCCCCTCTGGGCTGGTGCTCCTGCCTCACACCTAGCTCGTCTTCACGCTGTTGAAACCAAAGCGTTCAGAATCATTGGAATCTCCCGCGATGACGCTATCTCCGAGGGCCTTTCACTTGCTCACCGCAGGCAGGTTGGGCAGGTTGGTGGTCTTTCCGTCTTCTACCGACTCCTCTCCGGCCTTGCTCCCCCAGCTCTCTCTGGGCCCTGTCCCCCAAATATTCCTGCAGGTCGCACAAGATCTGCCTGCAACCCTCTTATGGTTAAACTGCCAAAATCAAGACTCTCTGCTCATCTTCACTCCTTCATTCCTCTTTTCTCCCACCTCTGGAACAAACTCCCTCACTCTCTTCAATCCCACTCCTCCCTCCAGGTCTTTAAAACGGCTGTTCACCACCATCTCTTATCTTCCCCAATCCAAAACCTTGATTTTTTCTACCCCCGCTAATTTCACCCCAAATCCACTTTTTTGAGGTGCCGACTTCTTTCCTGGAAGTCCTTGGTGTCCTTGCGTGTTATGCCTATCCTGCCTCCCCCCAGGCCCTCTCCCTCCCACACATCTCCCGATGTCCCTGCTCTCAAATGTTGTGTTTGTGTGCTTCCTCCCCTTCTCTCCCCATCTTGTCGACCGCTCCCCTTTTTATATACTTTGTTTGCTTGTTTGTTTGATTTGTTTGTTTGATAAATGTTAGCTCTTTCACGAGCCACGACTTTGTATACAAAAAAAATAAAATAAAATAATTGCCCTCAAGGATTTATCGAATTAATTTATTTGTTTAATTATTTTTATTTAATATTTATTTTTATTATTGTTATTATTATTATTAGTATTACTAGCAGAGTACCCGTCATACGGGCGATCTTGTTCCAAGCGTGCAGCACATTTTTCTGCCACTGGATATTTTCTGCTGACGACTACTTTGACTTGGACTTTGACTTAATGGCCTCTAAAGGTGGTTTTTATATCTATCTATAATTCCAGTAATCTCTGTGTGTATGTATGTATGTATGTATGTATGTATGTCTGTATGTCTGTGACCGCTGTTTCTCGACAACCACGGGTCCGATATACTTTAAACTTGCCAGGTATATTGCTGGGGACCCGAGGATGTGCCTTTTCAAGGTTTCATATTAATCGGACAAGTAGTTACCGAGCTATGTCCAAAAAACGATTCAACCAATCAGAGAGCAGCGAGCTATCACGTGTGCCGAACGTGCCGAACAGACTCTGCCTCGGACGGCACATTTGAGAGCGTATTCATTTATTTCACGTTGGCAAACTATGTTGGCGTTCAACTATGTTTTAAAACTAATTAAAACTAATTTGCGATTCTTTCGCTTTCCTGCGCATTTGTGCACGCTATGGCGATTTCTTTACCAAACTCCGCAAGCCATTCGCTTTGGACCAAACCATTTCATGTAAATAGAGGGGGGGGGGGGGGATTGTCACCGTACTCGCAAGCCGTTCGCTTTGGACCAAACCATTTCATGTAAATAGAGGGGGGGGATTGTCACCGTACTCGCAAGCCGTTCGCTTTGGACCAAACCATTTCATGTAAATAGAGGGGGGGGATATAATTTTAGATATAGATATAGTATGGGCATGCCCTAGTATATAACAATTTGACTTGGATTTCTTGGTAATATTGCTCTTGCTGATTTCTGTTCCACTTAGGTGCATCAGGGGTCAGGGGTCGGTACTTCACATGGGAGTGCATCAGGGGTCGGTACTAAGTCCACTACTATTTGTAGCTGTGATGGAGGTGCTGGCTCAGAACGTAAAGGAGGGTTTACCGTGGGAGTTGTTGTATGCAGATGATCTGGTGTTGATTGCGGAAAGTATAGATGGACTGAAGGAAAAGATGAACAAGTGGAAGGAATGTATGGAGACAAAAGGTCTGAAGGTGAATATCGGAAAGACGAAGGTGATGGCAAGTGGTAAAGCATGTGGTGAGGTGGAAAGAACTGGGAAGTGGCCGTGTGCTGTGTGCAGGAAGGGTGTCGGAGTGAACTCCATTCAATGTACAATGTGCGCTGAGTGGGTTCATCAAAAATGTAGTGGTCTGAGAGGGTCATTTACCAGTGTGGCAGCTACATTCAAATGTAAGGTGTGTACAGAGGGAGCTGCAGATGGAGGAAATGTTGAGTTGGATCTTGGAGACGGCGTGAAGCTGGAAGGTGTGAAAACATTTTGCTACCTCGGAGACATGCTGAATGGAGAAGGTGGATCAGACTCGGCAACGGTTGCTCGAGTGAGATGTGCATGGAAGAAGTTTCGGGAACTGAGTGGCGTGCTGATGAGGAGGAGAGTGTCGCTGAAGCTGAAGGGAAAGGTGTATGCTGCATGTGTGAGAAGTGTTATGATTTATGGGAACGAGACATGGGTAATGAACGTAGAGCAGCAACGAAGGCTGGAAAGGGTGGAAATGCGAATGGTTCGATGGATGTGCGGAGTATCGTTGAGAGAGAGGAAGACAAATGATGAATTGCGAAAGATGATGGGAATATTGCCTGTGATTGATGCTGTGAAGAGGAACAGGCTGAGATGGTTTGGTCATGTGTTGAGGAAGGATGAAAGTGACTGGTTGAGAAGAGTGATGGAAATTGATGTAGAAGGAAGTAGAGGACGGGGAAGACCGAGAAAGACTTGGCTAAAGATGGTGGAAGAAGAAATGCGGGCAAGGGGGTTAACAAGGAGAGATGCAGAAAATAGGGCAAAATGGAGAAGATTGTCATTGGCATCGCAAGGCTAACCCCCGCTCTAGCAGGGAAAATGGCCTTAAAATGCATGTTGTTAGGTGTGCCTGGTTTTTGAGGCATCTCAATTTTCCAAAAAAAAAAAAAGACATCAAACGTCACCCTAGCTAACAATACCCATGACCACCCCACTCCACCTCCCCCCCCACAATCCCCTTCAACCATCACCCTAGCTAACAATATCCATGACCACCTTACCCCCCCCCCCTCCCCCTCTCCCATCTCCTCACAATCCCCCATCAAACATCACTCAAGCTAACAATACCCATGACCACCCCACACCCCTTACCCCACTCCACCATCCCCTCACAATCCCCCTTCAACCGTCACCCTTGCTAACAATACCTACGACCCCAACCACGCACCTCACAATCCCTCGTCAACCATCACCCGAGCTAACAATACCCCACGACCACCCAACATGCCTCCCCCCACCCCCCTCCCCTTCATCATCGCCAATCGGTATCGGAATCCGAGCTCGCAATGCGCTGTTTCTCTATGTACCGTTGCCGGCAGGATCACGGTGAGGTCACAATGTGACGTCACTGGCAATCTCGAAAATCGACTGTCTGGACTCTAAGTTTTTTTCGGCACTTTGTGAATTCAAATTGGACCCATGTTAATGATTGCCAATGGCTTTTCAGAAAAAGAAATTGCGTTTGGGTTCCCCTTTAAGGGTATTTTGGGTCTTCAGGCTCTTTTCAGTCTTTTGGGTCTTCAGAATCTTTTCAGTCTTTGGGGTCTTCAGGATCTTTTCAGTCTTTAGGGTATTTTCGGTTTTTGGGGTCTTTTCATTCTTTGGGGTATTTTCATTCTTTGGAGTTTTTTGGGACTTTGGAATCTTTTCAGTCTTTGGGTTTTTTGGGTCTTTTGGTGTTCGGGGTCTTTAAGGGTATTTTGGGTATTAATTTATTTTGTCTTTTGTATCTTCGGGGTCTTTAAGGGTCTTTGGAGTATTTTGGGTCTTTGGGATCTTCAAGGGTCCTCAGGGTATTTGGGGTCTTTGGGGTATTTTGGGTCCTCTGGGTCCTTTTGTGCCTCGGGGTCTTTTGGGGTATTTCGAGTCCTTTGGGTGTTTAGGGTCCTCTGGTTCTTCTCGGTCTTGTAGGTCCTCGTGGTGTTGAGGGTAGGGGTGGGGGGAGAGGATGGTCTTTTGGGTCCTCTGGGTACTTTAGGTTGAGTATTTCAGGTTACATTTGTGGGTGGAGTCAGATCCAACCAATGGATGAAGAGCATACATACATACATACATACAAACACTTGCTCCATTATATATAGATTATTAATTATTATTATTTAATTATTAATTTATTAATTAATTAATTAATTAATTTAAAACATTAATTATTATTATAAATTATTATTATCGGCTAACCCCTGCTCTAGCGGGGAAAATGGCCTTAAAACGATCATTCATTCATTCATTCAATTATTATTATTTAATATTTGTTTAATATTTATTTATTTGTTTAATTTATTTATTTGGCCTCAAGGATTTATACAAGGGTTAAAAACCGGAAAATAATACCTCTTCATGGGAGAATAAACGACGAATAAAGGAAGTCATTGAATGATGAGGGAGCAAAATCATACAATGTGTTTCGACAAGTGTCTGTGGTGATTGTTTTCTTTTTTTCTATGCACCCCTGAACCACGAGACCAGTGGTTCTTAACCTTTTTAAAGGCGCTGAACCCAAACGAAACCCACCGAACACTCGCGGAACCCCTCAAATTTGACCAAAAAATTAAGAAGAATTGCATCTTAATGCGTTTTCTGTTCTTCTTTTCGGGAGGCGATCTGGGAAATGCGTGGTTTTGTTTTGGCAAGGGCCACCCTCAAATCATTTTCGCATGCAAGCCTGCTCCTTTTCTTTGTTTTAATGTCCACCAGTTTCGAAAAGGCATGCTCGCAGAGATACGTTGTAACGAACGGCGTGAGGATCTCAAGGGCAATTTTAGCGATGTGAGGATACCCTTCCATTTTGCGCCACCAAAACGTTGAGAGCGTTGTTGTGCCGAAGAGTTGTTGTTGAGTCTGGCTCCGCTGAAGTTCGATGAGGTCGTCGAGGTATTGGTCGTTGACATCTGCCGTTGCAACGTCGAAAGTAAACGGCTGCCGCACCCATGCTGGGTATTGCTCTTGGTCGGGGAAGTAGCCGTCGAATGACTTTCCCAGCTCATCCAAGTGCGTGGCAATCGCTTGCTTCAGCTCCCCCGGTACAGCAGTGCCTCCAACTTCAGACTCGTCTTCGATCCCGCTCACGCACTTGTCCAGGAGGGAAAAGTTCGCGAAGTTGTCGTTCTCTGTTCGCCGCCTCCACAACGGTAACTTCTTTCGGAAAGCGCTCAGCTTTTCTTCAGATTCGATGACATTCACTCCACCACCCTGCATCTGGCAATTGAGATGTTTGAGTGCGTCGAAGATGTCAGCCAAGTACACCAAGGCGAGGATGAACTCTGACTCTTGGAAGTGCGTTGCATGGCAATGCTGGTGTTCTCGCAAAAACAGGGCTAATTTGACACGAGTTCGGGCAAATAATTATATGACAAAAATTAAAAAACGAACATGCTTAAATATAATCAGTACCCCTCTGAAAACTGAGAAATTTTAACGAAGAAAACATAACTTATAGTTACGATGACGGGATTTATTATCTACTCAACTCTGTCACCTCAGATCCCATTATAATATTACACAGGAAACTGCGAATATTTGTTAGTTTTGAATTGCGACCAAAGGAGTTATATCACCTCCACCTAATTTTCTGAGTAATTCAATCATATTTTATAATCACCATCCACTTTTGACTTTAATATAACTCTGAACACACCTTGCATATCCACAAACATTTCCAACTTACTTTTCAATTAATCAGTAACTCCAAAGTAAGGCGCGACCAATGACGCACGGCACACGGCAAGCTAATCGAGGCTATTCACTGGAATTTCCGAACACCTGCAAAGTCCAAAATCCAGTAAGTAAGTAAGCAAGTAAGCACCATCAACAGAATAATTAGCAAGTTGCTCATTGATTCAACTTACTACAGTCAGTGTGAAACAACTTATCTTAAACACAGACCAGAGAAACCATGAATGGGATGGGAATACAATTACAAATAACATTTTCATTCGTTATAACCTACATAGCAAAATAATAATAATCTATATAATAATACCGTAAGGACTCGACTTTGTTATCCCTTTCACGCCGCACCCAGTGACCCGATGCCCACGGCACTAATGGATTTACGATCTACGAACCGCGCTCTTTGTTTATCACGTATAGACATACTCGAAAAATCTGAATTAGCCGACGTTGGGGCCCAAAAGCATCCGATTAACGGTCGATACGACGCCATCTTATTGGCGTCTGCTGGGTGAAGGCGAAGCAAGCCGTCCGCTGATTGGACAGTCGAAGGCGACAGCAAGCCATCCACTGAGTGGACAATCCTGAGCATGCATTTGTGCCGGTGTCGTCGATCGCGGTGTACACTAACCTCATCAGGTGGGTTTACCATAATTTCTTCCAACCGCACTCTTTGTTTATCACGTGCAGCCAGGGCCAAACATTCCGTAAACTGGGTATCTATACACAAAGAATTAAGTTAAGCACCCCCCCGTTTTTTTACAACCTCGCACATTACAAGTTTGTTGTCGTCAAAACAGTGTAATATACCCATGATATTGCTATATTTTCTGGAGAAGTGATATTATGGTCACATAAAAACATAACAATCATGCCGTTTTCAATATTTTATTCTGAATAATTTAAGGTGAAATTTTTTGGGAATTTTAGGCATATTTTCACCTCAATTTAAGTATGGAGCTATAGGTCCATCACGGACAGTGTGGATGACGTTTATGTTTTCTAACGTACAGTCATTGTTCTGAGAAGACCTCTAGCGATCTTTGCGTCAATAACGTGTGTAGGACCCACGTGATCGGATGGAGCAAGGTGCTGTGACAACCATCCCCTGGCCTGCGTACAGTCCTGACCTGAACCCCCTCGAGCACGTTTGGGACATGTTGGGACGACAAATTGCGAAGATGGTCCCTCCAATAGCCAATCTGGATGAATTGGAACGTGCATTACATCAGGAATGGAACAACCTGCCACAGCAACGCATACGACGGCTTACAGGGTCTATGAGACGTAGGGTTGAGTCAGTGATCCGATCACGTGGGTCCTACACACGTTATTGACGCAAAGATCGCTAGAGGTCTTCTCAGAACAATGACTGTACGTTAGAAAACATAAACGTCATCCACACTGTCCGTGATGGACCTATAGCTCCATACTTAAATTGAGGTGAAAATATGCCTAAAATTCCCAAAAATTTTCACCTTAAATTATTCAGAATAAAATATTGAAAACGGCATGATTGTTATGTTTTTATGTGACCATAATATCACTTCTCCAGAAAATATAGCAATATCATGGGTATATTACACTGTTTTGACGACAACAAACTTGTAATGTGCGAGGTTGTAAAAAAACGGGGGGGTGCTTAACTTAATTCTTTGTGTATATTTGCCTGCTCCTGTCTTCTCCCACGGCCAGTTATATGTGGCATGTTCAAGAGCACGGTCGTTCAAAGATGTGTATATCAAGGTTGATAATACGAGTACGCAAGGAGTCGTCAGAGGCTTGACTATTACCCCAAACATTGTTTATCCAGAAGTTATAAAATAATTTCAACCTCTGATACTGCGTTCATTGTATTATATTCCTACTGCTCTGCCTTGACATTGACGCTTACCAATACGCCAGTATGGGGCTAATTCCAGTCGATTTACTAATCCAATCATTTTTTAAAAGTCTATGGTTCTACTGCTGTTCCTTTCCATTGACACATACCACTGCGCCATTGTGGCCAGAGTGGTGCTATGGCGATTCCTATTACGAATCCATTCATTTTTCAAAAGTATATCGTAGCGTTGTCATTTAAATAGATTGCAATAAATACGTTGTTCATATACGCACTCTTCATTCTCATCTTCCTTCCTAACTCTTACTCGGACAAGCAAATCCCCTATGCCATCCATAATGGTACACTCTATCCATACACCACATCCTCCCTTCCGTGGATGTTCCACGGGTTTCGGCTAGTATTAATAATAATAAGCGTAATTACACACAGATTCAAAATTGATACAAAACTAAAAAAAATATAAAAAAAATTGCAATGCGTTTCGGAGGATCTCCGCTGAACCCCTGAGACTGGCTCACTGAACCCCTGGGGTTCGGTCGAACCCAGGTTAAGAACCACGGCCCTAGACAGAATGGGTTGAAAACTAATCAATGTACACAGTGTTCTGGGGAAGGTTAAGGGGTAATCAAACAACATAGTGCCTGAGGTTCAGGGTGGAAGGAAGATCCCCAGGGTGAGGCATCGAATAAGTTGGTGGATTTTAAAGATTCCACAGTGTCCTTCGTGAAGAGTAGGCGAGTTATCGCAGGCACCCTGACCAAGGTTTCAAATTCCTGCTCTAGTCTGCAGTGGGGCATGCATCAGCGGCATAGCCATGCCCTCATGAAATGACGTTACCTATGCGGCATACGAAAGAAGACCACAATACATCTCTCCACGTGATTGTGTAGCGGCACTTCCGGTGGGAGGGGCGGGGTATATGCATCTACTGTATATCATTAAGGCCAAACAAAAAAATATTCATGTTTAGCGTCCCCGCCCGCTTCCTTTTTAGAGGCCGCCTCCTTTTTTTTCTTTTTTTCTTTTTTAAACATCGTTTGACTGATCGCGAGCAATCAATTTTCTCACTCTCTCGATTTGATAGTCTCCATCATAATTGTTTCATGGCCGCTCACACAAAATAATCCCATCTGTGATACACGTACATACAGGTCCGGCAGTAATATGCGGCGGCTGTATACCTGTATAAAGACAAAAGAAAACAAAGTACAGTATGCAAATATATGAAATGGTCTCTTTTACTCGTCTTTTATTAATATGTTACTCAGTACATGTTGTATTTTGTCAACACAGATCGTCAAGATCCAAACTTTCTACATGTATTTCAAATCTAAAGAAACAAAAAAGCAGGCGACCATCTTGGGAAAAATGAGCCTGGCGGCCATTTTGAAAAAAAAGAAAGAAAAAAAAAGGTGCCTCCTCCTTTTTTCAAAAAGGCAGGACGCTAAACATTTATTTTTTTTTCCCCTAAAACGCTTATTTCTGAAGTTTGTAATCTGAACTTCTCTCCAGCTATTGCTCCTGTCGCCCTAAGATATGTGTGATACTATGTAGTTATGACTAACCCTTTCATATAAGCATACCTATGTCTCCAAATGTCTATAAGTGTGGAATAAAAGCTGAAAAACAGTGAAAAGTTTTGAATAACCCGCGCCATTTTGTTTTACGCACAGTGAGACGCTGCACTTGATACCGAATAGAAGAAGAAGAAGACGTCTGGATGTGTGCCGGACGCGCAGCGACTCGAGAGGCATGCTACGCCTTTTAATACAAATATAAATGCGATCAGAAATGTAAAGGGAATACTTACCAGTAACCACACTATAAGAGACAATACTGCAGTTGAATACAAAGCGATATTCAGGAGATCCGCCAGAATGAATGTTGGTGCCAACTGACACAATTATTTTGAAAGGAAGCGGAAAGGGAGAGGCAGGGAAAGTTCGTTTGTTTGAACATAAACACTATTTATGCCCGTGATTTTCACGGGTTACCGCTAGTTTATTATACTAGGGCATGCCCGTACTATATCTATATCTAAAATTATATCCCCCCCTCTATTTACATGAAATGGTTTGGTCCATGAAATGTTTTGGTTCATTCGCAACGCCAAAGCGAACGGCGAACGCTTTACATGAAATGGTTTGGCGCATGAAATGTTTTGGTCCATTCGCAACGCCAAAGCGAACGGCGAACGGCTTGCGAGTACAGTGACAATCCCCCCGGGGTTTTTATTAGTTTTAAAACATAGTTTAACGCCAACATAGCGCCAACATAGTTTGCAAACGTGAAATAAATGAATACGCTCTCAAATGTGCCATCCGAGGCAGAGTGTGTCCGCCACGTTCGGCACACGCGATAGCTCGCTGCTCTCTGATTGGTTGAATCGTTTTTTGGACATAGCTCGGTAAGTAATTGTCCGATTAATATGAAACCTTGAAAAGGCACATCCTCGGGTCCCCAGCAATATACCTGGCAAGTTTAAAGTATATCGGACCCGTGGTTGTCGAGAAACAGCGGTCACAGACAAACAAACGTACAAACGTACAAACGTACAAACGTACAAACAAACACACAGAGATTACTGGAATTATAGATAGACTAGGGCATTGCCCGTACGTGGGTGCCCGTTCCTTGCCAAAAAAAAAAAAAACGCTACCCGTACGCTCTACCCCGCCCGTACGCCCGTAAACAAAAAAAACAACGCTCTTCGCTTCCGCCCTTCGCTCTGACTGAATTGGGAGAAATAATGCGCATATGAAATCGAGAAATTATTATTTTCTCCGGAAGAAATCGAATTACGAACCGTACCGTAATGGCGGTCAGCTCGTAACGCGCTCACCTCCGCTCGTTCTCACATCGGCCACGCCTACGCAACAAAGCGTTCTGTGATTGGCTGCCGGAAGTGAAGTCTTCACTGTCCGGAAGTTCGCAAATCGTCGCAGTTACGATGAATCGTTTTAATTTAATCGCAGTTTGAATTCGTTTTAAAACATAGTTTAACGGCAACATCGTTTTCCAACGTGAAATAAATGAATACGCTGTCAAATGTGCCGTCCGAGGTAGAGTCTGATCGCCACGTTCGGCACACGTGATAGCTCGCTGCTCTCTGATTGGTTGAAGCGTTTTTTGGACATAGCTCGGTAAGTACTTGTCCGATTAATTTAAAACCTTGAAAAGGCACATCCTCGGGTCCCCAGCAATATACCTGGCAAGTTTAAAGTATATCGGACCCGTGGTTGTCGAGAAACAGCGGTCACAGACAAACAAACACACAGACACACAGACACACAGAGATTGCTGGAATTATAGATAGATTACTAGAACTGTATGGCCGAGTGAGGCCACTGTGGGCGGGGCCGAGTGAGGCCTATGTTGCCGTTGTCTGGAATAAAGATGGTACTTGATCCTCTCTGCGTGTCTGCATCTTTATAACAAAGACATTACAAATTGATCAGCGCGGAACTACGTAACTTCCGTTTAGTGCACCCTTCGCGACAACAGTCACGTGATTGGATACGTTGAAAACAAACCAGAAAAGGGCACGTGTTACAGCTTACTTCCGGTAGTCTCGCCCTCACCTTTTGCCGACGAGGATTTTTCGGACGATGGCTACGTCGTATGGAAACGTCCCGGAGTTTGCTGGGGACAACTTTGAACTTTTTACGCAGAAGCTGAGCTTTTATTTCATCGCCAACGACGTCGTCCAGGTGGAGAAGCAGAAGAGATTCCTCTCTCGTCCCTCTCAGTGGAGGTTTTCCGTTTGCTGTGTGACTTGATTTCATCGGTGAGGACGTCGGACGATGCTGTTAGTGTTACCTACGAGTCCAAAGTGAAGGCGTTACACGATCATATTAAACCAGGTAAGTCACCACAGTTATCACGGTACGAGTTCGACAACCTGGTTCGGTTTCCCTATGAGAGGGTACCTGATTTCGTGGCCTGGCTCAATAATCTGGCGGGGATTGTCGTTTTGGTGACTGAACAATCACAAAGATTGAAGGATTGTTTTTCGCGGAGTTGCGAGATGAGAAGATGGTCGTGTCAATTTTATGGATAGCGTTTGAAGAGATTACATTTGCTAATGCGGTTGAAACTGCGGCTGAAACTGCGGCTGTTGTGGAACAAGCTAGAAAGGATGTTTGCGCCATTGTTGGGAAGGACTCTGTGGTTATTGCCATAGCTGCGGGAGGGTCACGTGCTCGCAATTCTCCCCTCGGGAGGGTCACGCGCTCGCAATTCTCCCCTCGGGAGGGTCACGCGATCGCAATTCTCCCCTCGGGAGGGTCACGCGCTCGCAATTCTCCCCTCGGGAGGGTCACGCGCTCGCAATTCTCCCCTCGGGAGGGTCACGCGCTCGCAATTCTCCCCTCGGGAGGGTCACGCGCTCGCAATTCTCCCCTCGGGAGGGTCACGCGCTCGCAATTCTCCCCTCGGGAGGGTCACGCGCTCGCAATTCTCCCCTCGGGAGGGTCACGCGCTCGCAATTCTCCCCACGGGAGGGTCACGTGCTCGCAATTCTCCCCTCAGGAGGGTCACGTGCTCGCAATTCTCCCCTCGAGAGGGTCACGTGCTCGCAATTCTCCTGCGGGAGGGTCACGTGCTCGCAATTCTCCTGCGGGAGGGTCACGTGCTCGTAATTCTCCTGCGGGAGGGTCACGTGTTCGCAATTCTCCTGCGGGAGGGTCACGTGCTCGCAATTCTCCCCTCGAGAGGGTCACGTGCTCGCAATTTTCCTGCGGGAGGGTCACGTGCTCGCAATTCTCCTGCGGGAGGGTCACGTGCTCGCAATTCTCCTGCGGGAGGGTCACGTGTTCGCAATTCTCCAACTGGGCCAGACACATGAAAGCCCACAGAATCTTGTTTCTCACAGTCTGAGAGTCCTTTAGGTGCTTTTTTGCAAACTCCAAGCGGGCTTTCATGTGTCTTTCACTGAGGAGAGGCCTCCGTCTGGCCACTCTGCCATAAAGCCCAGATCGGTGGAGTGTTGCAGTGATGGTTGTCCTTTTGGAAGTTTCTCCCATCTCCACACAGGATCTCTGGAGCTCAG
Organism: Myxine glutinosa; assembly: GCF_964187855.1. Taxonomy (NCBI): domain Eukaryota; kingdom Metazoa; phylum Chordata; class Myxini; order Myxiniformes; family Myxinidae; genus Myxine; species Myxine glutinosa. The sequence goes on along the minus strand of NC_136266.1, from coordinate 47,614,576 downwards.
CCAGAGTGACCATTGGGTTCTTGGTCACCTCTCTTACCAAGGCCCTTCTCCCCCGATTGCTCAGTTTGGCTGGGCGGCCAACTCCAGGAAGAGTCCTGGTTGTTCCAAACTTCTTCCATTTAATAATTACTAGCAGAAGTACCCGGCATTGCCGGGCGGGGGAGGGGAGGAAAGGGGGAAGGGGAGGGGAGGGGAACAGGGGGGAGGGGAGGAGAGGGGGGGAGGGGAGGGCAGAAAGGAAGGGGTAGGGGGGAAAGGGAGGAGCATGGGGGAAAGGGAGGGGGAGGGGAGGGGGATGGGAAAGGGGTAGGGCGGAAAGGAAGGGAAAGGGGGGAAAGGGAGGGGCATGGATGGGGAGGGGCGGAGGGAGGGGGAGGGGAAGGGAACGGGGGGGAGGGGGAGGAGAGGGGGGAGGGGGAGGAGAGGGGGGAGGGGAGGGTGGGTGAGGAAGGCGTAGGGGGGAAAGGGAGGGGGAAGGGGTAGGGCAGAAAGGAAGGGGTAGGGGGGAAAGGGAGGGGAGTGGGGTGAGGAAGGGGGAGGGGGAAGGGGTAGGGCAGAAAGGAAGGGGTAGGGGGGAAAGGGAGGGGCATGGGGGAAGGGAGGGGGGAGGGGCATGGGGGAAGGGAGGGGGGAGGGTAGGGGGGGAAAGGGAGGGGGAGGATGGAAGGGGAGGGGAGGGATATAGATGGTTACTGGCAATTGATCACATCCAGAAATGATGTAATCCACACAATTTATGTACTTTACATAACGTTAATAGGAATACATGGCCGTGTAGATGGGAATACAGTTTGTTTGAAATAAATCACAAATATCAGATGAAAGTGAAAAAAACCTATGTGGTGTGAATGGCAATGTTCCTCGCTGAAATGTGAAAAAACTGAATTACGTGCGAACGCATAACTGTGAGATTATGGCGGCAAAGTTGGAACATCACGTGATCCTAGCAGAAGTACCCGGCATTGCCGGGTGGGGGAGGGGAGACCCGTACATACCCAACCCGTACATTCGCCCTCTCGACTCAAGCTCGTATTCGATTCGTATTCAAAATCGAAAGGGGAAAGGGGAAATCCTTTGTATTCGAATTCGTAAACACGAAATATGAATTAAAATTTAATTCATATCGCACAAAATCGACACAAAACACGGTCGCATAAAGGTGAAAAAACGCAATGGCTTTTCGCCCTGAATTACGTGCAAACGTGTGACGTGTGACGGGATGGAACATCACGTGATCGCTCTGAGCGAATCAGCGAGCTGCTCGCACTGGCTGAGATTAGCGGGTACTTCGCTAATGTGGGGAGGGGGGGAGGGGGGGGTTGGGGATGGGGAAGGGGGGGGGATGGGGATGGGGAAGGGGGGGGGATGGGGATGGGGAAGGGGGGGGGATGGGGAAGGGGGGGGGGGAATGGGGATGGGGAAGGGGGGGGGTGGGGGGTGGGGAGGGGGGAAGGGGGGATGGGGGGGATGGGGGGGAGGGGGATGGGGGAAGGGGGGGATGGGGATGGGGGAAGGGGGGGGATGGGGATGGGGGAAGGGGGGGGATAATTATGGAGGCCTCTGTGCTTTGGAAACCTTCAATGCAGCAGAGATTTTTTTTTGTAGGCTTCCCCAGATCTGTGACTCGACACAGTCCTGTCTGAGCTCTGCAGGCAGTTCCTTCGACCTCATGGCTTGGTTTTTGCTCTGATATGCATTGTCAGCTGTGAGACCTTATATAGACAGGTGTGTGCCTTTCCAAATCATGTCCAATCAATTAAATTTACCACAGGTGGACTCCAATCAAGGTGTAGAAACATCTCAAAGATGATCAAGAGAAATGGGAGGCATCTGAGCTAAATTTCAAGTGTCATAGCAAAGGGTCTGAATACGTATGTAAATGTGAAATTTCCGTTTTTTCTTTTTAATTAATTTGCAAAACTTTCTAAAATCCTGTTTTCTCTTTGTCATTATGGGGTATTGAGTGTAGATTAATGAGGGAAAAAATGAATTTAAACTTTCAGCATAAGGCTGTAACATAACAAAATGTGAAAAAAGTGAAGGGGTCTGAATACTTTCTGAATGCACTGTATGTGGTGATTATAAGCTTAATGTAAATCAAGCGGCAAAGCAAGACAGTTATCCAATTCCATGGATCGAGGATTTGTATACCACCTTAAATGGAGGGCAGACTTACACAAAACTTGATCTCAGCAGTGCTAACTTGAAGTTACTGTTACGTGGTCCCCTCAGTGCATACCAGGTCTCGGTGACCCCCGGACCGTGAGAGGACCTTCGCCAGCAAATAGTATTATATAGGCGCATTCGCCACGCAATCCATAGGAATTTCACCCAGGCGACCACTGATGTGCAAGTATATATTTCCAATGGTAATGATACCAAACACTTTCAAAGACACAACCACGGAGATTTTCCCCGAGCAATCAACAATACACAACCAGGCACAATCAATATTACAACCATGTGAACTCATCTACACAAACTCTAAGATGGCCATCTTAATCTTATACATTCCTCACGTGAGCCCCACTCCTGACTCCCTCCGTGGTCAATGTCTCTCCTCTCCGCACACGGGCGGTTGAACGAGCCCCGGGCGGACGTGCTCTAAACGTGCCGTCTCGGACTGGGGCCGCGGCTGCAGCGCACCTCCTTGCCAAGCCACGGGGCAAACCCAGCGCGGCGTCCAACGTGCGCGAGGCCCCAAGTGCGACTCTTACGCGTCCTTGTAGATGGGCAAAAACCCAGCGCGGCTTCCGACGCGAGCGAGGCCCAACGTGCGGACCCGTACGCGTCTTTGTAGACGGGGCAAAACCCAGCGCGGCTTCCGACGCGAGCGAGGCCCAACGTGCGGACCCGTACGCGTCTTTGTAGACGGGGCAAAACCCAGCGCGGCTTCCGACGCGAGCGAGGCCCAACGTGCGGACCCGTACGCGTCTTTGTAGACGGGGCAAACTGTCCCGGACGCTTGGTTTCGTGCACGAACTCACAGTGACTGGACGTGTCCAAAGGTATTTACCGCCCAGGTAACTCCTCTCGCCAGACGTTTCGCAACGGCGCGTTTTCCGCGCCGCGTAAGGTCGATTCCACCTTCTCGTCGTCGCGGGGCGAGGAAGAAGAAGCCTTCCTTTCCCTCGTGTCTTTTCTCCTCCGTTTCCCGTCACTTCCGCTTCCGGCCACTTCCGTTTCCTGCCACTCTTTCAGAAGGGCTCCTGACCCTCCAACCACAACAACTACACAACAACTTAATATACTACACACGGAAGCAAACACCTGCATGGTAATTCACATACATTCACATAAATATGTAACACTCCCCCCCTTCAAGAAAGAAAGTTTGAACCCAGCGAAAACTTTCTTTGCCGGCCAATTTGGAGAAATAAATCAGATAACTCAACCCCCCCACATTATCAATTCCCCCCGGGCACAGTTATCACTTAAAAATAAAGCCAGTTAAGCCACTCGATAGCACTTTTCCGGGAGGCCAAGCCGAGTATTCACTACATGGATGCCTTTAGGAACGCGGAGTTCACGGTTAGTCCGTGCAGGAAAGTTCTCTACATGGGCGCCTTGAGGAACGTGGAGTTCACGGTTAGTCCGTGCAGGAAAGTTCTCTACATGGGCGCCTTTAGGAACGGCGTTCACGGTTAATTCGTGTAGGAATCTTGGCTCGGCGGCTCCGCCGCCTTCAGTGCTTCCACTTCTCGGAACGTCCCTAATAATTAGGGTGGGCCCACTGGTCCCTGTAGTCCCCTGAATACCGGTCTTCTTCTCGGCCACTACTTTGCCAATTCTTCCTTCGGGAGCGGCCGTAACTCAGGGAGCCTCCATAATAATATTGACTGCGGCCACCACCAAAACTACCGCCCAGTTGTCCTCTCCTGTAGACCTCTCGACGCCTACGAAATGCCTTCCCTACTGTTATGGTCCGACCCTCCAAATCCTGGCCATTCCAATTCTTCTCTGCCTCTCTGGCGTCTTTTGTGCTGGCAAACGTGACAAAGCCGAACCCTCTTGACTGTTGCGTTTCCCAGTCTCTTACCAACCGCACTTCCACCAGCGGCCCATATCTGTTGAAGACAGAGGTCAGAACTTCTTCCTCTGTTTTGAAGTTCAGTCCCCCTACAAATAACTTGGCACTTTTGTCACCATCCCGAGCTGGTGTGGTGTTATTTTCCCTGCTGGGCTCTTTCTCAACCCTCAGGTTACCATAAACTTGACCCCCGGCCAAATCATTCCCGAGAACCACAGATACACCCTCTACAGGAAACGTGGCTTGTAAACCGACGGTGACCGGTCCTGACACCAAATCGGACTCCAACTGGATGACCTGAAGGGGAGCACTAACCCCGCCCCCGATCCCCTGTAAACGAACACTATCCCCCGTTGCCGTCTCCTCGGACCATGGCAAAATGCCTTCAAGCATTAAAGATTGATGGGCCCCTGTGTCTCTCAATATCCTAACCGGTCTCCGGTTAGTCGAGGCTCCATCCAGTGACACAAACCCCTCGGAAACAAATGGTTGGTAACCCTCTTGATGGCGATTTCTTACGCTAGCCATCGCATTCGGAGTTGTAATAGTCGGACTCCGCTCTGGGTTGTCCCTTTTCATGAGGTAACAACTGGACATCAAGTGTCCAGGTTTTTTGCAAAACGCGCAAGTAGGCCCGGAGGAAAAACTCGGGGTCTGCCTCGGGCCCCCCGAACTATAAGTTTGTCTTGGGCCCGCATCCCTCTGATTTCGAACCGGTGGGGTATCATAGTTGTCCCCATAATCATCTCGAGGCCGCCGCCATGTATGGTCGTTCTCCGCACCTGCTGTTCCCCACCTCCCCTGCGGAGATCTAGGCGAGGAGTTAGGTTCGTGGACCCCTATTCGGTGGGTTAAGGCATAATCATCTGCCATGGTGGCTGCGTCCCACAACTTTGGTACCTTCTTTTCCTGCAGGTACACTTTGATGTCCTCGTGGACACACTGCTGGAATTCCTCCACCAGGATCAAGTCCCGCAATGTCTCGAAGTCTTTCCCGACTCCTTTTGACTCACACCACCGATCAAACATGTTTTCTTTCACTCTGGCAAACTCCACATGGGTCTCACTCTCCCTCTTCCTGGCATTCCTGAATTTTTGCCTGTAAGCTTCCGGAACCAACTCATAGGCCTTGAGGATGTGCTTCTTCAGTACCTCATAATCTGCACATTGGTCCATTGGTAGCGCCGAATAAATTTCCTGAGCTTTCCCCACCAGCACACTTTGTACGAGTATGGTCCAGGCCTCCTCCGGCCAGTTTAATTGTCGAGCCACTTTCTCAAAGTGTGGGAAGAATTTCGCGACTTCCTTTTCACTGAACGGTGGAACCAGCCTCACATGTCTGCCCACATCCCAGGTTTTCTGGTGAGGTGTCGACCCCGTCAGCAAGGGTGGTGCCTCTCCCCGTTCTCTCATTAACTCCAGCTCCTTGACTTTGATTTCTTGCTGAAGCTCCATGTCACGTTCCTTTAATTCCCTTTCCGCTTTTCTCTCCTCTGCTTCGAGGTCCCTTGCAGCTCTCCTTTCCTCTGCTTGTTCCTTTTCTCTTCTTTCCTGGAGTTCTCTTTCCACTCTCCTTTCCTCTGCTTGTTTCTCTTCTCTCCTCTCCTCTGCTTTCCTTTCTTCTTCTGCTAACCTTTCCTGGAGTTCTCGTTCCACTCTCCTTTCCTCTGCTTGTTTCTCTTCTCTCCTCTCTTCTGCTTTCCTTTCTTCTTCTTTTAACCTTTCCTGGAGTTCTCGTTCCACTCTCCTTTCCTCTGCTTGCTTCTCTTCTCTTCTCTCTTCTGCTTTCCTTTCTTCTTCTTTGATCCGTTCCTGGCTCCGTAATTGCAACTCCAGTTTCCGGAGCTCCACGTCTTCTGGTTCTTCGGGTAGCCACTCCCAGGCTAACTCGTCCCATGTTCCTAATCCCACCATAGATTGTATCACCGTGGCCTGCAACTCTGCCTTCCTCAAATTAGTTCGGACCTCCAAGTTAAAATGTTTGGCCAATTTCAAGAGATCCGACTTTAGCAACGCTCGGAACTGTGCCTCACTCGGGGTTACCCCAAAGTTCTGTGCCACAAACGCCATGGTGCCTATCGTTAACACCTGTTAACCTTCACCCCAAGACTTTCCCCAATTTCTCAAAAAAAAATATTACCAATTAATAATTAATTAATAAATTTTAATTACCAAAAATATTATTATTTTATTATTTTATACACTTTTAGATCCCGGACGTAGACCCAATTGCGAAACCGCAAATCGTAATTTGGACGAGCCCCCAATTCTGTTACGTGGTCCCCTCAGTGCATACCAGGTCTCGGTGACCCCCGGACCGTGAGAGGACCTTCGCCAGCAAATAGTATTATATAGGCGCATTCGCCACGCAATCCATAGGAATTTCACCCAGGCGACCACTGATGTGCAAGTATATATTTCCAATGGTAATGATACCAAACACTTTCAAAGACACAACCACGGAGATTTTCCCCGAGCAATCAACAATACACAACCAGGCACAATCAATATTACAACCATGTGAACTCATCTACACAAACTCTAAGATGGCCATCTTAATCTTATACATTCCTCACGTGAGCCCCACTCCTGACTCCCTCCGTGGTCAATGTCTCTCCTCTCCGCACACGGGCGGTTGAACGAGCCCCGGGCGGACGTGCTCTAAACGTGCCGTCTCGGACTGGGGCCGCGGCTGCAGCGCACCTCCTTGCCAAGCCACGGGGCAAACCCAGCGCGGCGTCCAACGTGCGCGAGGCCCCAAGTGCGACTCTTACGCGTCCTTGTAGATGGGCAAAAACCCAGCGCGGCTTCCGACGCGAGCGAGGCCCAACGTGCGGACCCGTACGCGTCTTTGTAGACGGGGCAAAACCCAGCGCGGCTTCCGACGCGAGCGAGGCCCAACGTGCGGACCCGTACGCGTCTTTGTAGACGGGGCAAAACCCAGCGCGGCTTCCGACGCGAGCGAGGCCCAACGTGCGGACCCGTACGCGTCTTTGTAGACGGGGCAAACTGTCCCGGACGCTTGGTTTCGTGCACGAACTCACAGTGACTGGACGTGTCCAAAGGTATTTACCGCCCAGGTAACTCCTCTCGCCAGACGTTTCGCAACGGCGCGTTTTCCGCGCCGCGTAAGGTCGATTCCACCTTCTCGTCGTCGCGGGGCGAGGAAGAAGAAGCCTTCCTTTCCCTCGTGTCTTTTCTCCTCCGTTTCCCGTCACTCCGCTTCCGGCCACTTCCGTTTCCTGCCACTCTTTCAGAAGGGCTCCTGACCCTCCAACCACAACAACTACACAACAACTTAATATACTACACACGGAAGCAAACACCTGCATGGTAATTCACATACATTCACATAAATATGTAACATTACCTTTGGATGAGGCATCAAAGGATTGCACAACCATAAATGCTCACCGTGGCCTTTTCAGATATACTTGCCTCCTGCTAGGAATCTCCTCGTCACCTTCCTTCTTCCAGTGTCACCCTCCATCTTCCAGGAGTTGGAGTATTTGGGCTAAAGGATTGATGCAGAGGGGCTGCACCCTGTAGTTAGCAAGGTTCGGGCAGTGTTGGAAGTGCCAATTCCCAGGAATGTGTCTGAACTGAAGTCATACCTGGGCCTCTGGAATTATTATGGGTGGTTTATACCCAACCTGTCAACAGTACTTGAACCACTCCATGCTGTGCTAAATAAAAAAGCCATTTGATAGTGGAGTTCAGAGCAAGATGATTCGTTCAGGGCTTCCAAACAGCTGTTAAGTTCTTCCAAGGTTCTCGTGCATTATGATGACAAGAAAGACTTACTACACGCATGTGATGCTTCACCATACAACACTTCACCAGTGTTGTCTCATCGTATGCCAGATGGAACAGAAAAACCCATCACTTTTGTTTCGCGCAGCCTAGCAGCAGCTGAAAAAAAAATACTCCCAACTTGAGAAAGAGGGCCTGGCGGTGGTTTTTGGGGTGAATAAATTCTACTCGTACCTTTTTGGTCGGCATTTTGAAATCACCAGTGATCACAAGCCACTGCAGACCTTATTCAGTGCTACCAAAGGAGTGCCTGTATTAGCTTCTTCAAGGATACAACGTTGGGCGCTAATTCTGGCAGCGTACGACTACACATTCACCTACAAGCCTGGCAAGATTTGGGGATTGCTGATGTTTTGAGTCGTTTGCCGTTATGGGACATCCCCAAATGGGTACTCAATCGAGAAGATTCTGTGCTCCTCATGGAATTCTTAAATTCTTCGCCAGTAATGGTTGAAGAGATTCGTCAGTGGACGAATCGAGACCCGATTTTGTCACGCGTTCGTCGTTGCATAACCAATGGTTGGCCTGTCTCGACAGATACAAAGCACCAGGCACATTCCCTGTGTAAATCTGAACTTAGCATTCAAGATGATGTGACCTTGTGGGGTAGTAGGGTCGTGGTGCCCCCTCCAGGGAGATCTAGAGTGCTGGAAATGCTCCATGTGGCACACCCTGGAATAGTGTGAATGAAGGCGTTTGCTCAGAGCTATGTTTGGTGGCCGAATCTCGATCTAGATATCGAGGGTACAGTTCGCAACTGCCCCTCGTGTCAGGCAAATGCAAAGTTGCCGGGGCCATTACCAACGCATCCTTGGGAATGGCCCCAGAAACCTTGGGAGTGTATACACATTGACTTTGCTGGGCCATTTTTGAGCAAAATGTTCCTGGTCATTACAGATGCCTATTCCAAGTTGATGAACGTGCACCCCATGCCAACAATCTCATTCGAGGCAACCATCAGCAAACTACGGACCTCATTTGCTACCCATGGATTACCCTCGACTCTTGTGTCAGATAATGGTCCATCATTCACTAATAGTTGGGTGTTGGTGTTGTTGGTGTTGGGTGTTGGTGTTGGTGTTGGGCTAGCGGCTAATTGAGTACCAGTTCACTGGTAATTCCCTGTTTGTCGTTGAAGGCGGCAAAAAGGGTTGGCGTCAGGAAGGGCATCCGGCCGTAAAACATTGCTTCAAAAAGGGGACCAAAAAACAACAACTACCACGGTCCCCGAAAAGGCCAACCCCCGCTTTGCGGGGAAAAATGGCCTCTAAACGGTGGTATTCACTAATAGTGAATTTTGAAGGTTTGTGGATGCCAATGGAATCATCTATCTTACCTCAGCACCATACCATCCTTGGTCCAATGGGTTGGTTGAATGTTCTGTGCAAACATTCAAGGGGGGTATGTCAAAGCTCAATCAGGGTAGCATCGAGTCGAGAGTGGCCCGTTTCGTTTTCAAATACCGCGTAACACCCCACTCCGCCACTGGGAGGTCACCCTCTGAGCTTTTGATGGGAAGGAAGTTGAGGACCCACCTGGACTTGTTGCAGCTGGAAGAGTATGCAAAGGTCTGCAAGGTCCAAGCGAAGCAGAAGTCCTGGCATGACAGACATGCTAAGGAGAGGATTTTTAATGAGGGAGATCGTCTGCATGCGCTCAATTTCAGTCGGGGTAATCGCTGGTTGGGGGGACCGTGCTGGAGAAATTTGGTTCGTCTCTCATCGTGAAACTCTTGGATGGCCGGAATGTCAGGAGACATGTGGATCATGTGAGACTGGCACCCTCTGATTTAACCAGTGACATACCGGGTCCACTGGAACCGTCTGTCGGGATGACCACCCTGGATAGAGCGACAGATATGATTCTGGAGGGCCACGCTCCAGAAGGCCCTCAAGGATGCTTTCCAGAGAATTCCTGCTGCGGAGAAAAGTGAACTATCACCTCCTGTGGCATCAACAGAAGAGGGAGTGCTCCGTTGCTCTTCTCATTCCAGAAGACCCCTAACCAATTGGATTTGTGATCTGTAAAGAACTTTCCTCGAAGATTTGGTTTTATTGTTGTGTATGATTTTTGGGTATTTTTGGCATCAAAGGCAAACTGCAATGGTTCGACAAGGGGGTCATTGGTATTGTTTGTGTTTTATAGTTGCAAAAAGGGAAAGGGAAAATCACTGGGTGTTTAGTGGATGGTTGACATGTATAGCTGATCATTATATCAGTGTTTGAAGATTTGAGATGTTGGGGGTGGGATTTATCGTCTCTATGTTTCTTCGCAAATCGTTGGCGTGCTCACAGGGGCATTTCCTGTTATGCGTGCAATTGCAAGTGTGTTCGATATGTTTGTGTAAGCTTAAGAAGGAAGGAATGTAACATGTTGTGCTTTGCGGTAATCGGGCAGACGTCCCTGATCGGGCGCATGGTTGGGCTTCCGGGTAGGGGCGGGGTGAGCGGGAGATCGGGCGCAATGTGTCATGTATGAAGCTGCAAATATTCACCGTTGTATCCCTACACCAGGACCGCATGGTATCCCTACGCCCCAGCTCGGATGGCGCTGCAGTTAATCGGGCCTGTATCGGCAGAGTGGATAAACGTGTGCTACAATCGATCGTAGTTTGTCGAGATACCTTACATGGCGACGAGGATGGGAAAACATAAGTTGGACCAAACATAAGCGGGACCCTCTCCCTGCCACTGTTGTCGTCAACAATCGACCATTGCAAATGGAGGTCGACACTGGTGCGGCCGTCTTACTCATCAGCCATGCTGTTTTCACACACCTGTGGAGTGATGCTGACCGACCCCATCTGAAACCGACTACCTATGGACTCTCCACCTATACAGGTGAGAAGATTGTTCCCTGCGGTACATGTGACGTCACGGTGGGCTACGATAACAGTGAGTTTCACCTACCCCTGATCGTCATTCCTGGAAAGGGCCCTTCCTTACTCTGCAGGAACTGGTTGAGCATAATTCGACTGAAGTGGGAAAAGCATTCATCAACTCCGGGTAGCCAACGTTTCTCCTACCGCAGCATACACACTCAAAAATGTGCTGGATACGTACCTGGATGTCTTCAAGGATGAGCTTGGAACCTTGAAAGGACATACGGCTAAACTCAGTGTTGACCGGAATGCCAATCCTATATTTTGCAGAGCTTGCCCAGTCCCTTTCGCCCTGCGGGAGCGTATTGACAAGGAACTGGATCATCTTGAAAATCTGGGGATCATCGAGCAAATCCAGTATGCCGAATGGGCGGCGCCCATCGTTCTGGTCATAAAATCGGACCAGTCCATCCACATATGTGGAGATTATAAAGTGACTGTGAACAAGTGTTCTTCATTGGATAAATATTAAATATCCAATCCCGAGGAGCGAAGACCTCTATGCTCGTCTCACGGGAGGCAAGACTTTTACGAAACTACGATCGATTGTATCACACGTTTATCCACTTTTTTTTTTGTTTGTTTTTTTCTTTTTTTTTTGTATACTGAATCGAGGCTCGCGAAAGAGCTAAAAGCTCTACCGATACAGGCCCAATTGACTGCAGCGCCATCCGAGCTGGGGCGTAGGGATACCATGTGGTCCCGGTGTAGGGATACAACGGTGAATATTTGCAACTTCATACATGACATCCTCCCCTTTAAGTCCAAATTTACCAAGAGCAATACGTGCTAGATTTCCAGAATTGACATTTGAAAAGCAACATTTCCAAAACATGTGAAAATATGTGTGCAAACGGTTATGAGAATAATGAAAATACGTGAAAATAGAACGTGTGTCAACGTGAAAATAGAACATGTGTCGACGTGAAAAAAAACATCTTCAAAGATTCAACCGGTCGGGTGCTTTTCTCTCACGCATTGAGCGTCGCGGTGTACCAGTGGATACAGAGTCCGAGGTGATCCCTTTGGGTGGCGGTGTGCCAATGGATGCAGAGTCCGAGGTGATTCATTTGGTCTCCACGAAGGGTGTAGCGTTCGCAGAGGTTTTCGGGGCATCCGAGCTGGCTGGAGCGGCCATGACGATCTCCGGCAGTGGCGGGTCAAACTGTTGTCCTAACTGTGACTATGCTGCAGGCTGTATCGACTCACAGTGACGGTAGGTTATGTGGTCCTGATGTCGGCCAGGGGCGGATCCGGGGGGGGTGCAGGGGGTTCGCCCCCCCCCCCCTTCGATCCAGGATGAGGGTGCAGGCGGTGTGAATCTGCTGAACTGTTGGACCAGGGAAGAACACAAGGAACTGCAGAAACTTCCAAGAACGTACGAAATGCCGTTTCTGACGATCAATTTTTAAAAATTCCTGGGGGAGGACACTCAGACCCCCCTTAACCTCCCTCCCCCAAGCGCTATAGTTTCATGCACCCCGTCTTGAAATTCCTGCATCCGCCCCTGCGTCCTGCGTCCTGCAGGCGAATCACGCAGGACAGTGGACCTGGCTTCTCGATGATGTCCCCCGGTAGCCACGTCGCACCTGCACCAAAATTTTGGGCAAACACTGGATCTCCAATGTTGATACATCGACTGTTGGACGTCGTATCGTTCACCAACTTTTGATTAAGCTGGCTCTGATAAACGTTTGATGATATGTCTGGTTTGAGATAGTCAAGTGTAGATCTCGAGTGTCGTTTCATCAATAACTCAGACGGAGCTGCACCGGTTGTTGATTGTGGCGTGATGCGGTATTTGAACAGGAGACGAGAAAGCTTTGTTTCCAGGGTTCCCTCCTGAAATTTCTGCAATCCGGATTTGATGATTCCCATGGATCGTTCGGCCAAGCCATTTGAAGCCTGGTGATGTGGGCTGACAAACTTGTGTTTGATGCCGTTCCGACGTGTGAACTCGGCAAACTCGGAACTGGAAAAACACGAACCGGTATCACTCATGATCATCCTGGGCAGACCATGAGTGGCGAAACAGCGTCTGAGTCTTTCGATGACAATGGCTGACGTAGTACCATGCGTCACATAGGCATCAATCCATTTTGTGTGCGCGTCCGTAATTATTAGAATCATGCTGCCGTTAATAGGCCCGGCATAATCGAGATGTAGGCGATGCCACGGTTCGCTGGGCCATTCCCAGGGATGCAGTGGCGTTTTCGCAGGTGTATTCCGGGTGCTCTGGCAGGCGTAACAATGTCGAACATGATGTTAGATATCAGCATCAAGATTCGGCCACCACACATAGTTTCTAGTGAGTGACTTCATCTTCACAATCCCGGGGTGACAGTCATGGATTTCATCCATGACCCTGGAACGCAGATTTTCTGGGATTACGACACGACATCCCCAGAGTAGGCAACCATTTTCCACGCTGAGTTCGTTTTTACGTGCTTTGAAAGCCGCAAAATCTGGGTCACCCTCAGGTAGCAAATGCCATCCAAGCTGTACAGCCTGGACAGTTCTGGACAGAACGGGGTCTCGTCGAGTATGAGTGCGGATCTGGCCGGAATCGACAGCACAATCTTCCAAATGATCCATCAGTGCGATAATGGATCCTGGTGTAGGCGAATCATCAACGGATTCTGGAAGGGGTAACCGACTCATGGCATCTGCATTTGTGATAGACGAACCGGGCTTATAACATATGGTGTAGTCATAAGCAGCGAGAAACAGGGAGCAGCGGATGATCCTGGGCGGTAGTGTGTCAGACGTCGCCTTAGTTGGACCAAACAGACTGATCAGCGGCTTGTGATCAGTGCGAATCGTGAAATGATGTCCAAGAAGGTACTGGCGAAATTTGCTGACCCCGAAAACGATTCCCAATCCTTCCTTGTCAAGTTGGGAATAGTTCTTCTCTGCCGGGGACAACGATCTGGATGCAAATGCAACAGGTCTTTCCGTACCATCAGGCATCACGTGTGATAATACACTCCCCACTCCATACCGACAGGCATCGCACGTCAGCACAAGATCCTGTTGGACATGCCAGCACAAGAGCCTGTATCGGCAGAGTGGATAAACGTGTGCTACAATCGATCGTAGTTTGTCGAGATACCTTACAACTGCAGCGCCATCCGAGCTGGGGCGTAGGGATACCATGCGGTCCCGGTGTCGGGATACAACGGTGAATATTTGCAGCTTCATACATGACACTATGGTGATGGGCTTGTAGCACGAGTGTTGAACGGGGATTGAAAATTTTGCATTTACTGGACTGGCCTTCGCGTGATAAGCTTCGGCGACCAATGTTTGTTCATTCACGGTGGACCAGCCGACTTTTGGCGCGGGACTCTGTACACCGACAGAAATGGGTGCCGGCTGTTGTGGTCAGAGTTTTCGGTCCAACTAACTACCTTGTTCGTACATCGGCCGGGCTTATCTGGAAACGTCGTTTGAATCCATTGGTTGCTCGCGGGTCCGGTCCGGTCGCTCACACTCGACCAATTCCGTTCCGTCATGCGATGTGTCCTCATCCATTGAGGTGCCCGTGACCACGTTTGCTGTCATCTGTTTGCAATACCTCTCACCGTCGCCGGTCATGTCCACGGCTCAATGCCCACATGTTTCACCTAGATGATTTGTGCGACCAGCATATTTGAAAGACTATGTGACTTAAGGGGGAGGAGTGTAGTGCCGTGTATGGCCGAGTGAGGTCACTGTGGGCGGGGCCAAGTGAGGCCTGTGTGCTGTGTTGCCTTTCTCTGGAATAAAGATGGTGCTTGATCCTCTCTCCGTGTCCGCATCTTTATAACAAAGACATTACAAGAACAAGAACGACATTCAGTAGAGAGCATATCTACGCCAGGCTGAACAAGTTACATTTTGTATCCACTGATAGGCCAGATATGGATACCGACCTGAACCAAAATCTAATCAGCTTGTTCTTGTCACCTGTCCAATTCATCCACCAAGTTTTGTCTTATTTCCTTCACAAGTTTTTGAGATATCGAGCTGTATATCATTTTGGCCCTATCGCTCAATAGTGATCAAAGAATCGCTTGAAAATTTGCGTATCTGGATCCGGATTTGGATGCTCACCAAAGTTGAATGGATTCGTCCACGTCACACACACAACCTCTCCACCAAGTTTTGTCAGAATCCATCCACTTGTTTTTGAGCTACCCTGTTATATATTGTTTATGGCCCAATCTCTCAATGGTGAAAAATTACTTTAAAATTTGAAGTATCTGATCTGGATCTTCACCAAAACCTAGTCATTTCGTCCTTGGCACAAACCCAATCCTCTCGAATGGCACTCGGTTTACGTTTTGTAATCCACTGATAGGCTGGATCTGGATCCCGACCTGAATCAAAATCTAATCGGCTTGTTTGTGTGACCTACCCAATTCATCCACCAAGTTTTGTCATAATCCGTCCACAACTTTTTGAAATATCATGCTCACAGACAGACATGGGTGAAAACATAACTTCTGTCGACATTTTGGTGGCATTGGTATTTATGGACTAAAGATCAAGGAGGAAATAGGGATTGAATGGAGGGAACAGGTATTGAATGGAGGGAAGAGGGATTGAATGGAGGGAAGAGGGATTGAATGGAGGGGACGGGGATTGAATGGAGGGGACGGGGATTGAATGGAGGGAACGGGGATTGAATAGAGGGAACGGGGATTGAATAGAGGGAACGGGGATTGAATAGAGGGAACGGGGATTGAATAGAGGGAACTGGGATTGAATAGAGGGAACAGGGATTGAATAGAGGGAACAGGGATTGAATAGATGGAACAGGGATTGAATGGAGGGAACAGGGATTGAATGGAAGGAACAGGGATTGAATGGAGGGAACAGGGATTGAATAGAGGGAACAGGGATTGAATGGAGGGAACAGGGATTGAATGGAGGGAACAGGGATTGAATAGAGGGAACAGGGATTGAATAGAGGGAACAGGGATTGAATAGAGGGAACAGGGATTGAATAGAGGGAACAGGGATTGAATAGAGGGAACAGGGATTGAATAGAGGGAACAGGGATTGAATAGAGGGAACAGGGATTGAATAGAGGGAACAGGGATTGAATAGAGGGAACAGGGATTGAATAGAGGGAACATGGATTGAATAGAGGGAACATGGATTGAATAGAGGGAACATGGATTGAATAGAGGGAACAGGGATTGAATGTATGGAACAGGGATTGAATGTATGGAACAGGGATTGAATAGGGAACAGGGATTGAATGTGGGGAACAGGGATTGAATGTGGGGAACAGGGATTGAATGTGGGGAACAGGGATTGAATGTGGGGAACAGGGATTGAATGGAGGGAACAGGGATTGAATGTAGGGAACAGGGATTGAATGTGGGGAACAGGGATTGAATGTGGGGAACAGGGATTGAATGTGGGGAACAGGGATTGAATGTGGGGAACAGGGATTGAATGTGGGGAACAGGGATTGAATGTAGGGAACAGGGATTGAATGGAGGGAACAGGGATTGAATGGAGGGAACAGGGATTGAATGGAGGGAACAGGGATTGAATGGAGGGAACAGGGATTGAATGGAGGGAACAGGGATTGAATGGAGGGAACAGGGATTGAATGTGGGGAACAGGGATTGAATGTGGGGAACAGGGATTGAATGTGGGGAACAGGGATTGAATGTGGGGAACAGGGATTGAATGTGGGGAACAGGGATTGAATGTAGGGAACAGGGATTGAAAGTAGGGAACAGGGATTGAATGGAGGGAACAGGGATTGAATGGAGGGAACAGGGATTGAATGGAGGGAACAGGGATTGAATGGGGGGAACAGGGATTGAATGTAGGGAACAGGGATTGAATGTGGGGAACAGGGATTGAATGTGGGGAACAGGGATTGAATGTGGGGAACAGGGATTGAATGTGGGGAACAGGGATTGAATGTAGGGAACAGGGATTGAATGTAGGGAACATGGATTGAATGTGGGGAACAGGGACTGAATGTGGGGAACAGGGATTGAATGTGGGGAACAGGGATTGAATGTGGGGAACGGGGATTGAATGTGGGGAACAGGGATTGAATGTGGGGAACAGGGATTGAATGTGGGGAACAGGGATTGAATGGGGGGAACAGGGATTGAATGTGGGGAACAGGGATTGAATGTGGGGAACAGGGATTGAATGTGGGGAACAGGGATTGAATGTGGGGAACAGGGATTGAATGTGGGGAACAGGGATTGAATGTGGGGAACAGGGATTGAATGTGGGGAACAGGGATTGAATGGAGGGAACAGGGATTGAATGGAGGGAACAGGGATTGAATGTGGGGAACAGGGATTGAATGTGGGGAACAGGGATTGAATGGAGGGAACAGGGATTGAATGGAGGGAACAGGGATTGAATGGAGGGAACAGGGATTGAATGTAGGGAACAGGGATTGAATGTGGGGAACAGGGATTGAATGTCGGGAACAGGGATTGAATGTCGGGAACAGGGATTGAATGTCGGGAACAGGGATTGAATGTGGGGAACGGGGATTGAATGGAGGGAACGGGGATTGAATGGAGGGAACGGGGATTGAATGGAGGGAACGGGGATTGAATGGAGGGAACGGGGATTGAATGGAGGGAACGGGGATTGAATGGAGGGAACGGGGATTGAATGGGGGGAACAGGGATTGAATGTGGGGAACAGGGATTGAATGTGGGGAACAGGGATTGAATGGAGGGAACAGGGATTGAATGTGGGGAACAGGGATTGAATGTGGGGAACAGGGATTGAATGGAGGGAACAGGGATTGAATAACCAGTCATGATCAACATTATGCAAGATAAATGATGTCTATGCTTCATTAATATGATCCCAATTTACGGCAAATTATTTATCCGTAAAAGAAAAGGTGTGGATGAAGTAAATATCATTTCTACATTTATACTACTCTATATTGCTGTACATCTCATCATGAAACAAATGCCATCTTGTCATGGTGAATGACGTATGCTGTATTGCTGTAACGTCATTAAACACGCAACAGCTCCTTTTGTGCCCCACCTACCCTTCCTATATTGTGGCCAAATTTGAGGTTTTGTTTCCATCACGAGGTGCTTCCACGTTGTTCGTGGGAGGAACTTTGGAAACGGTCGGGTTTTGGTTTTGTTCACTTTGCAATCTCAAGGAAGTTGCAGACGATATGGCTCGAAGAATCAAACTCGAGCATTTCTTCATTCTTTTATTTTTTGCTCCTTCAAGAATTCAGTCAATCGTTGTTGAAGGTGAGATAATGGCTGTTTAAAAACGGTTCAAACGATGTGATCATCTATATTGTGTTTTTCAACGATTGTTAAACCGGTTGTTTTCACCATTGGTTTTTTTTCTGTTTATGAACAGGATATATCAAAAGGTTGGGTACGGATTCGGACGATTTCTGGTGGACAGGTTGGGTGTGTGACAAGGACGAATAGATTGGATGTTGGTGACGATCCAAATCTGGAGACAATATTTTAATTTTTTATTCTTTACCATTAAATTGGGGGAAAAAGAGAGAAAGGGGAGGGTTAGCAAAGAGGTGTGTGTGTGTGTGTGTGTGTGTGTGTGTGTGTGTGTGTGTGTGTGTGTGTGTGTGTGTGTGTGTGTGTGTGTGTGTGTGTGTGTGTGTGTGTACCTGGAGGGGTATAAAAAATATTTCAAAGGCCTTGAATATCCCTTGGAGCACAGTCAAGACGATCATGAAGAAGTGGAAGGCGTATGGTACCACCAAGACCCTGTCTAGATTAGGCCTTCCCTCCAAACTGGAGGACCACCCAGGAGAAGACTGATCAGTGAGGCCATTGGCAACTTTGAAAGAGCTACAGGCCTTTATGGCAATGACTGGTCACTGTGTGCATGTGTCAACAATATCCCAAGCGCTCCACAACTCTGGCCTGTATGGTAGGGTGGCAAGAAGGAAGCTATTACTCAAAAAGCCCAGCTTGAGTCCTGTTTGACGTATGGAAAAAAACCCACTGGAGATTCTAAAGCCATGTGGTAAAAAGTTTTGTGTTCTGACAAAATCATGATGGAACTTTTTGGCCTAAATGAAAAATGTTACGTTTGGCACAAACCCAACAAAGCGCATCACCCGAAGAACACCAGCCCTACTGTGAAGCATGGTGGTGGCAGCATCATGTTATGGGGATGTGTCTCAACAGGGACGAGGGCACATGTCAAGATAGAAGGTAAACGGATGGAGCAAAATACAGAAAAATCCTAGAGGAGAACCTGCTGCCCTTTTTTTTGTTTTGTTTTTTGTTTACGAGATCGAGGCTCGTGTAAGAGCTAACATCAATCACAAAAAAACAACAACAAACGAACACACAAAACATACAAAAAGGGAGCAGGAGACAAGATTGGGAGAGAGAGGGAAGCACACAAGTACAACAGCAGAGAATAGGGGCAACAGAAGATCTGTGGGAGGGAGGGGGCTTGGGTGGAGGAGGCAGGGGAAGGCGGAGGGCGGGAAAGTATAAAACACATGGACACTGCTGGAACTTCCAGGAAAGAAAAAAGTCTGTATTTCAATATAAAAAAAAAGAAGTGGATTTGGGGTTAATTAACGGGGGTAGAAGAGATCAAGGTTTTGGATGGGGGAAGAGAAGAGATGGTGGTGAACAGCTGTTTTAAAGACCTAGAGGGAGGAGTGGGATTGAAGAGAGTGAGGGAGTTTGTTCCAGAGGTGGGAGAAAAGAGGAATCAAGGAGTGAAGGTGAGCAGAGAGTCTTGATTTTGGCAATTTCACCAGAAGAGGATTACTGGCAGATCTTGTGCTACCAGTAGGAATATTTGGGGGACAGAGCACAGATAGAGCTGGGGGAGCTAGGCCGAATAGGAGTCGGTGGAATACAGAAAGACCACCAACCTGCCTGCGGTGAGTGAGAGAAAGGCCCTTGGAGTTAGCTTCATTGCGGGAGATTCCAATGATTCTGAAAGCTTTGGTTTCAACAGCGTGAAGCCGAGCTAGGTGTGAGGCAGGAGCACCGGCCCAGAGGAGGGAACAGTATTCCATTGAGCTGTGGATGAAAGCCTTGTATGTGGTGAGGAGCTCAGGTGTTCCAAGGAAGGACCTCGTACGACGGAGGATGCCCAGTCGGCGACTGGCTTTGGAGGCCAGCATGGAAATGTGGTTTTCCCAGGAAAGATCATGGCAGATAGTGAGACCCAAAAGATTGAGTGACAGAACTTCTTGGAGAGGATTGTTCAGAAAGTAGATGGGAGGGTTGTCCAGTCGGTCTTTTCGGAGAGACATAGTAAGAGTGTGAGATTTGTCAGGATTGAAAGACAGGTTCCACTTGTTTGACCAGTCTGATTTTGTCCAGGTCTGCAGAGAGTGAGGAGGCTGCAGACTGCCGATCTGAGATATGAGGAATGGAGCGGCAGAGTGTGGAGTCATCAGCAAAGAAATAGAGAAGATTTTCACGAGAGCCAGAGAGATAATTGATGAAGACCAGAAAAAGCACAGGGCCGAGAACACTGCCTTGGGGAACTTCAGCCTGAACAGGAAGGGGAGATGAGAGAAACCCATTCAGGGCCACACGTTGACTACGATTCAAGAGGAAGTCCGCAAGCCATGCGTGGAGATTTCCATGGATACCATAGGAGGAGAGTTTGCTGAGCAGAGCGGGGTGCCAGACCATATCGAAGGCACGTGATATGTCAAGGGAGAGGGCTCTAATTTCCTGTTTGGCATTGAGGACCTCCATCCATTGTTGAGACAGCAGAAGCAGCATGTCCAGAGTAGAGTGACCTGGTCTGAAACCAAATTGATGATCAGAGATCAAGCCATTGGAGAAGAGGAAAGATTTCCTATCTGAAGCAATGATGGATTCCATGACTTTGCTGATAATTGGGAGAAGGCTGATTGGTCTGTAGTTGCAAGGATCTGTTTTTGCACCTTTTTTGTGTAAAGCGGTAATGTTGGCTGATTTCCAAACTGATGGCAGATGACCTTTAGCAAAAGAGAGGGTGAAGAGAACAGAGAGAGGGTGAGATAGTGCGGCAGAGCAGGATTTTAGAACCCGTGGGCTGAGGCCCTCGGAGGCCTTTTCGGGCCCTCTCTGCAAGAAAGCTTAAATTGGGACGGAAGTTCACCTTACAGCATAACAACAACCCAAAGCACACAGCCAAAGCTACACTGGAATGGCTAAAGGACAAAAACATAAATGTTCTTTAGCGGCCCTGTAAGGGCCCCGACCTAAATCCAATCGAAAATCTGTGGCATGACTTGAAGATTGCTGTCCCAGCAATGCACCCCCCCTCGCCCCGCCCCCCCCCCCCCCCCCCCACAACTTGACTGAGATTGAACAGTTTTGTACAGAAGAATGGGCAAATATTGCCTAATCAAGGTGTGCAAAGTTGGTAGGGACCTATCCCAACAGACTCACATCTGTAATTGCTGTCAAAGGTACTTCCACCAAGTATTAACTCAGGGGGCGGACACTTATCCAACGAATAAATTCTAGTTTTGTATTTTTAATTAATTTTCTGAAATTTGTAGAATTTGTTTTTACTTAGAAGTTGTGGTTTCCGATGTGTAAATAAAGGTGGAAAAGTCCGATTTAATGCAACTTAATTCCAGGCTATAAGGCAGCAAAAGGTGAAAATTTTGAAAGGGGTGTAGACTTTCTATGGGCACTGTGTGTTCTTTGTAATGAGATTTTACTGTAGAGTGTGATGTTTAAATTGATCTTTTCGTCGTCATGACTTCAAAAAAATCCTCAAAAATATACTGATATTGTTTTTGAAATAATGCAGTATTAACTATTTGTTCCTCAATGACACAATTATTCATGAAAAAGTTTTCATTTAAGGTTAGAGTTTTGAGCCTGATAGCTGTTCTTTTTATTATTTTCCCACCCATAGATGTCGAAGCGATTGCAGGAGAAGATGTCATACTTCCATGCAAGTTCACTGAGACAGCCTCAGAAAAATTGGACATTGAGTGGTCAAAGGATGGGATCTCCAATCTGGTCAGCTTCTTAAATGGCAATGCATCATGTCTCGTTTGTTCCTGATAAAGCTCTATTATATATACTGTCGCGTTCCTGGTGATTAAAATCTTCCAAGGAAACGGATTTCGAACGAGCTTTAACTCCGAGGCATTCATTCAAGATATAGCAGAGAATACGCGTGGGGGCAAGTGGTGGAGAAGCCGGAGAGCTTACCTTCACAGATCCCACCGGCAGTCCTCGACCCTGAAAAAATTTAATTCAAACAACACGGAATTAAAATGTACAAAAATAAACAGGTTTATTAAAGAAAATTCCGGTAACAAAGAAAACACGGTCAAATAACAATGAATTCCTAAATTGGAGCACCCCCGCACAGACTCGAATACACAGACAAAGGGAAATATAATGATATAAAAATAAAAGGTGTGGTTGGCACTTATCTGCGAGCGGCTCCCAAATCTTGTCAGGAATTGTCTCAGGCCCGCGTGCGCACAATCCGGATGTGGCTCCGGCCTTGGCGGGAAGAAGGCCTCAGTGCGCCCTTGTTTCACTACGGGCCTCACGCCTGTCCACTCGCCGTTCCTGCTTGGAAACCTGTGGTTCTCAATCCGTGGCTCTTCCTACTCACGACCATCAGCAAGATGTCAGCACACGACCGTTCACCATGAAATCCCGATTCAAGAGCACGCCGATGCTGGGAGAGACGAAATGTTCCGTTCGCTATCGATACCCAAACGAGAAGCGCCAAGAACAAGCGGCCGTTTGCAATGGGATCCTGGCACGAGAAAGAAGGCCACACGAGAAGCAATGCTCGCTGTGAATCTCCCACACGAGATGTCGGTCCGAGCGCTATTGTGTCCAGAACGAGAATGCGCAAGAGGAGAAAATGTCGGCCAGAGCGTTCTTTTATCGTCCAGGCTCTGACGTCATCTCAACACGTCTCCGTGTCCGACCCTATCAGTGTGTGCCACCTTACCAGTGCTTGTGCTAATCAAAATCCCTGCCCAATCACCGCTCTTTGGGCATGTCTCCATGGAGCTGCCTGTCCTGTGCGCTCACCAAGTCGGTGTTATCCACGACAATGCTTCATGCCTGGCTTCCAGTAGTTTTTATTTATTAGTGCCATTAAATGCACGATTCTGGCTCTATGTGCGGATGCTGTGTCAAAAGGAACAAAGGAATAAATTAGAGGCACTTACACACACACAGGGGATTAATTTACCCATAATCCCTCGCTAATTAACAAGCCCCATCCCTCTGATGGGGACGAAGATACAAGTTTACCCGACATGTGGGCTACACAAATTCCCTACTTATGCATCGAGGTGGTTATTCTTCTTCACGACGGTCGGAGCACACTACCTATGCATCTACCTGGTCTACAGTATCTCTACCCCCCACAAACGTAACAGTATGTAGGTATGGTGGAACTGTTACTAAAATTGAAAGTGAGCATTTGCTTATTAGTTCATTCTTTTATACCTCACCCACTCAAAAATTAATAATGGGTAGCTAGGTCTGACTTCCAAAATTACCGTTTGTTTGTGTAGTTACAGTGTACGTGAAATCACAAATACAGTTTACGTTCATTATTGTTACTCACGTTTAAATACAGGATGTTTTTCATCTTGATTGTAAACTCCTGAAAAAATAAAGGTGGGGACATTTCCCACCCTGCCACCCCCCCCCCCCTGCCAAATCCTCCAGTGCACAGATCCATCCAATCTTGCCTTCAATTATCCTACCCTTCTCCCCACCCATGGTACACTGAATCCTGTGGTGAGGTAGGTGAACTGAAACAGCTTGCCATCTCTAACTGGACAGTAATCCCAACCGAAGGCAATCTCAGGTCATTCCACAAAGCCCGTAAAAAGTGTGTCCACTCTCAGGAGAGCCATAAAACAACATCTGCCCAACCTCAAGTTGAACTTCCAAACTTGTCTACCCCTCTAAAACTTAGAAGCACCTTATGTCTGTCTCTGGAGTATGCTCCATCTCCCTCTATTCCCTCTCCAAATGGTACCACAGCCAACTCTACTTGTGAGAAGGCCAAAATGCATCAATTCTGTGTTTGCTTCTAAATATTGTGTCCCCAACCCCTCGCTCTCTGTAACCACACTACCCTGTCACATCCATCTGCTCCTGGACTTTGTGTCCTTTTCCTGGACTTTGTATCCTTTTCCTGGACTTTGGGTCATCTTCCACCTCCCTTATCTCCCATCTCTACCGCCTCTGACATCAACTCATCCTGGGAATTCTTCCAAAGTAAATTTCTCTCTCTCATGCACAGATTTATCCAATCTCGTCTTCAGTTGTCATACCCTTCCTCCCGTCCATGGTACACGGAATCTTGTGGTGAGGCAGTTGCCCAGAAACAACTTGCCTCCTGGAAAGCAAATCCAACAGAAGGAAATCTCATTTCCTTTCACAAAGCTCGAAACAAGTGTGTGTCCACCCTCAGGAGAGCCAGGAAACAATATCTCTCCACTCTCAAGACCGAACTCTCAAATCTGTCTCCCTCTTCCAAATCCTGGTGGCGTCTGGACAAATCTGTTTCTGGTGTTTGTTCCCCCTCCATCCCTTCCCTTACCTTAAACGGCCACACAACTGACTCCCTACATGAAAAAGCTGAATGCCTCAACTCTGTGTTTGCCTCTAAATCGTGTGTCCCCCAACCCCTCGCTCTCTGTAACCACACTACCCTGTCACATCCATCTACTCATGGACTTTGTGTACTTTGCACCAGAGAGGATGACCAAGTTTCTGGCAACCCTAGACTCTGATTCTGCAACTGGTCCAGCTCACCTGTCTGAGAAACCTCACGTGTCCTAGGAATACCTTGTTAATTCCTAGGACTGCATCAGCTCACGTGTCCTAGAAACCTGCTCTGCTCACGTGTCTTAGAAACTTGCACATCCTCTTTCTGCTCTTTTTACCCTATCATTTCCCCTAGGTCATCTTCCACCGTTTCTCTGAGGTCATCAATATCCCACTCCTCCCTTCAGCTCTTCAACACCTGGTGTTGGCTTAGCGGTTAGGGTGCCGTCTTGGGACCCTAGGATCCTGGGTTCGAATCCCGGTCGATCGCTGGATTAACGCCAGGGGGGTTGACTCAGCCTGTCATCCTTCCGAGGTCGTCAAATTGAGTACCAGCTTGCTGGGGTGAATGATCCTGGTGTGTACCCTGATTTAGAATAGGTACACCATATCCCTGCGCATCGTAAGAGGCGACTGAGGGTTGGCGTCAGGAAGGGCATCCGGCCATAAAAACATTGCCTCAAACAGGGAACCATGAGGTCATGGGGCCTGCAAGGCTAGCCCCCGCTCTAGTGGGGAAAAATTGCCTTAAAAAACGATCATTCATTCATTCATATTCATTCATTCCCTTCAGCTCTTCAAAACAGCTGTTCACCACCATCTCATATCTTCCCTCATCCAAAACCTTCATCTTTTCTACCACCATTAATCTACCTCTTTCACATTCCCTGTTTTCTTTCCTGAAATCCCCTGTAGTGTCCATCTTGTTTATCCCATGTACCCGGCCCCAGCCCTCTCCCTTTCACAGATCTTCCGATGTCCCTGTTATCTACTGTTGTTGTGCTTCCCTCCCTCTCCCCCTCTTATCTCCCGCTACTTTTATTGGTCCCCTACCGGTGTACACCAGAGGGGACTATAGGTTTGCACTCCGTCCCTCCGTCTGTCTGTCAGTCTGTCCGTCCGTCACGCAAAGAACAGTTTTCCGGACTTTTTTTTTCAAAACTCTTAATGCTAATGATTTCAAACTTGGTACATGGTTTCCTCATGATAATACAGATCAAGTTCGAACTTCACGACGTTTCGATCATTTTTGACAAAGTTATGGCACTTTGAACTTTGGTAATTTCCCCAACAGTTTTCTGGACGACAGACTGCCGGTAGGGGACATGTATTGCAGCGCAATACTCAGAATGCTTGTTATATATTATGTGTGTTTGCTCTCATACGAGCCTAGACTAAGTATACAAAAAATAGTACTAATGATAACAATAACAATAATAATAATAATAATAATAATGGGAATTACTTTTATAATAATCAGCATTTAATGAGAAACCTGAGGAATACGAAAAAAGTGGAAAAATCTACATGACAAATATTGCAATTGATGAGAAAAATCATATTCTGAATTGTACTTTTATTAAGACAGAGAATGTAATATCTTCACTTTGCTTCCATTGTTTGCAGATCTTGTGGTACAAAACTGACAACGAAGTAGTGTTTACCAAGGAAAACTCCACCGGTTTACATGTGACGCTGAACAACAGCATGGACCGTGGTGATGCGAGCATACGTATGTCAAAAGCGAATGCAAAGCATACAGGGAATTACACCTGTAAGGTGCTGGCCAGAAGTGGAGGAAAAATGGACGTCAAGAAAATTAAATATATCGCCCTCTTGGTGAAAAGTAAGTTGAGTGGAAGATGAGATGTCACTGATGATTATTTAAAATGCAATAACTGTTGGAACCAACTTCAATGTTAAAGTAGAGCAATGCGACTGCATGGCCAATAAGCCTCCGCGTAGTCCCTACCCATGACAACTGGTAGATGCCCTCATTGACTGTCCTAAAAATAATCAATTTTTATGTTAAATCACTTCAGCTGTTCTCAAGTATCACATTTTTACCAGACATGACAGATATCGCATCAATCAGTGAAGCGGTTTCGGAGAAAGGTTTTTATTTTTATTTTTAATATCGGCTTTCAAGATAATATGGCTGTCAAACCACGTGACATGTGACATCAAATATGTACACTCTGCATATGTATGGAAAGGGGATCATGTTTGTGAAGTTTCGTGTTGATCGGATAAGGTTCGTTTTTCTATCCTAGATGGCTGCAAAATCTTGTGACCTGTGATGTTTTCATGATCATCTTTTAATCGCCATGCCAAGTCGAGGACCCGTAAAGTTTCCAGTCGATCGCTTAGGTGGTTTGGGAGAGGTTGTTTTTACGGCGTAGCCCATATGGCAAAGCAGTCTAGAACTGTTTTTGTCCATCCGTATGTATATATATATATATATTTTTTTTTGTATAATGAATCGAGGCTCGTGAAAGAGCTAACATTTATTTCACAAACAAATCAACCAGACAAACAAAATATACAAAAAGAGGGAGCGGAAGACAAGATGGGGAGAGAAGGGGAAGCACACAACCACAACATTTGAGAGCAGGGAGAAGTGTGGGAGGGAGAGGGCTTGGGGGCAGGAGGCGTGGGAAGGAGAGGGGGGGGGGGGGGAGGAGAGGTATAAAACACAAGGGGACCGAAATTAGCGGGGGTAGAAAAGATCAAGGTTTTGGATGGGGGAGGATAAGAGATGGTGGTGAACAGCTGTTTTAAAGACCTGGAGGGTGGAGTGGGATTGAAGAGAGTGAGGGAGTTTGTTCCAGAGGCGGGAGAAAAGAGGAGTGAAGGTGAGCAGAAAGTCTTGATTTTGGCAGTTTAACCATAAGAGGGTTGCAGGCAGATCTTGTGCGACCTGTAGGAATATTTGGGGGACAGAGCCCAGAGAGAGCTGGGGAGGCAAGGCCAGAGAGGAGTCGGTAGAAGACGGAAAGACCACCAACCTGCCTGCGGTGAGTGAGTGAAAGGCCCTTGGAGTTAGCTTCATCGCGGGAGATTCCAATGATTCTGAACGCTTTGGTTCAGAATGTATGTATGTGTTATGATATTGATTCAAGACCTCGTTCGCAGATATGAGGCTTTATTGAAATTGATCTTCACAAGTCCTACACACACGAGCAATCGTCCCATTAGACCTATGAAGCATTTATATGAGGTAAAGATTGCTAATACATTTGCAATCAAACGACAGTCTCGTCTTACCCAGGCAAAACTAGCGCAGATGTCATCGTAGCACAATTAGGTAGTAGAACCCTCCTACTTTTACACACAGTGTGCCCAAATATATATACTACCATTTTAGGAGCATCACACCTCCAAATCCTCTTCTTCTTCATTTTATCACAGTCAGTATGTCCCCTGAAACGTATACAAATCAGAGCTGAGGATCTGGTCACATGACAGGGTGATGTGATCACGTCTAATGTCATTATGGCGATACGGCGGCTGACTTCACACGCCGGCATTTTGATTCCAATGTCGTTCAGGCCAAACATATCAAACCTGTCATATATCACAATCGCCATGCTCTACCTTACGTTTTTCATTCAGTGTGAAACACAAACAAACCGATTGTTGAAATGATCATCAAATATCGAAAGCATCAGCGTTACGGATCTTCCAATGACACAGTACGTATAGACCTTAGGCTTCATGCCTCCACCTTTAGGCTGCTTCGGACAAATTAGCTTAGGTTTCTTAATACAGTAGTTATTTTCATAATAATGATAATAGCATTAATACTAATAATATAGTAAATATAATCGTAACACTGCAATCCCTTTGTCGTTATTGCAAAGTTTCTAGATTGAAGTGGTGTATGGTTCATGATTCAATGATAAGCAATGTACGGTACAAATAACGTGGAAGTAAGGAATTAGCCTCGTTTTTTTAAAGTAATATCATTTTCAGAATAATGATAACGTAACGTTAATATTATAGTAAATCAAATCGTAACACTAATCCCTTCGTAGTGACTGCAAAGTTACTGGAGGTTAAAATATATCATCTTCTATGTATTAAAGTAGCGGCAGTTTTGTGTCCGGCCGTCACACTACGTCATTACGTCTATGATGTCATTACGACGGCTGACTCCACCGACCGACATTTTAATTTACTCGCTCACCTGCTCACTACGGGAGCGGCAGGAAGGGCGATTCCTCTTTGGGGTATATAGATTACAGACCATCTATGGTCGGGTCTCAAGAACATTGGGTGTGTGTTCATTTACCAAGTTTGTTGTGGAGAGATTGCCAAGTGGTTTAAGCATTCGAGCAAGCACTCCATTCATAGCTGTTAAGGAACGGCTGGCTTGGCAAGCGCTAGCTAGCTGCTTGGCAAATGTTGCACAACCCGGGCTTCCTCCCTTTCAGTTTCGTGTTAAACAGCAGGAAAATTGGGTTTCATTGGTAGTTTTCAAAACAAAACCTTATTTGGTGGGTTTCAAAAGGTCGCTATGAAAAACGTCACTTTTGCGGCAGGAAAGGTCATGTTGTTAACCCTAACCTTGTGGGGTATATAGATTAAAGTAGAGCTTCGCTCAGTTCTGTAAGTAAAATCTACCTCACGGATGTCGGGATTCCTCCAAATTTCTGTATTTAATGTTATAAACAGCATTAGCGACTGTTTAAAAAGTTCATCATATGTGTTTGTGTTTTATAATATTTTACTAGCCCAGCTACGCCGCTGTTAGACTTCTGGTCTTGTTTTAAGGTTTCAGGTTAAGTCCAATATGGCTGCCAAATCATGTGACCTATGATGTCATTCATTTAATATTTCAATACAAATTGGTCATAGATCATGTGAATGGAATTTCAGATTTTTAGGATAAGGCATTTGATTAAAACATTTATGGCTGGCATACCACTTCACCAATGTCATCATTATCATGCTTTTGTTCCCCATTGGGAGTACTTGACAATGTGCCAAGTTTTCAAACTTTTTCCATTCAGCAGTTTCCGAGAAATAATCTTAATTATTTGTATGTAATCCAAGATAACTGCCATACCACGTGACCTATGACGTCACAAATACCATAAACATTCTCCATGGGTGTTGCTCCTACCCTGAAAGTTTTGTCTTTTGCAAGGAGCTTGCTATGGCTTGCTAATCCAGCCGTTCCAGACCAACCCGCTTTGAAAACTGTAAGCAAGCCGCTTGCTGATGTAACACATCACAGTGGGTGCTTTGTTACCTCCTCCAGCAAAGGTGCAAGGAGGTTGTTTTCACCCATGTCTGTTTGGCTGTCAGGAGGATATCTCAAAAGGTTGTGGACGGATTCGGTCAAAAATTGGTGAACCAGTTGGGTGTGTGGCAAAGAAGAACCGATTCGATTTTGGTGAAGATCCAGATACGAGAACTTGATTGTTTTTTTAATGTGATTCTTCAATTTTGAGAGATGGGGCAAAAATAAAGTTATTGAAGGGGTGCAAGCCGCTTGCTGATGGAACAGTGTTCTGTTAGCAAGTGCTCAAGCGAGCACTCCAATGGAACATAGTGCTCGGCACCGTTTAACAACATGGCGGCCTCCATGTAAACAACGCCATCGTGGTACTTGAGCAAACCAAGTACCCCAAACTAATTTATTGTGTTCGCAGCAGCTCTACAGAGTACGAGGAAGAGGAAAAGAAAGGTAAAGAAATTTCGAGTCGGAAGGAAGAGCCCCACCCCCTAACAACCTTATCTATGGACCTACTACCACTGTGCATTTTGGGGTTTTGCATGTTTGTAGATCTTGAAAATTTTTGATGAAAAGTAGAAGTAACAATAAAAGTATGAAAAGCACATTTCAATAATAATATTAGTATACATAACAGGGATGTGCTTTTGTTGTTGATTAGAAAATCTTGTATTTTTCGTCATTCATACTCTTGAACTGAAATCAATTCGTGATTATTATAGCCAAACTAATAATCAAATTGGACTTATATCTGAAAATTACTTTCAAGATGCATAGTTCAGGGAACCACCCGAGGTGAATCATCTGGAACCACCCGTCATTGGCGTGGGGTGATTCCTTACACTCACCAGTTGCAGCGTCTTTATCAATGTCTTGGAGATGACAAGTTATGACGTCACTCCGATACAACAAAAGTGACGCCTTTTTGATTGAGAAGCTATCTCTTGATCCAACAGGTTTTACGTCATTGAAATGTTTTCCGACATCCTACGTACAGTGCATTCAGAAAGTATTCAGACCCCTTCACTTTTTTCACATTTTGTTATGTTGCAGCCTTATGCTGAAATCGTTTCAATTCATTTTTTCCCTCATCAATCTACACTCAATACCCCATAATGACAAAGACAAAACAGAATTTTAGAAAGTTTTGCAAATTTATTAAAAAGAAAAAACTGAAATATCACATTTGCATAAGTATTCAGACCCTTTGCTATGACACTTGAAATTTAGCTCAGGTGCCTCCCATTTCTCTTGATCATCTTCGAGATGTTTCTACACCTTGATTGGAGTCCACCTGTGGTAAATTCAATTGATTGGACATGATTTGGAAAGGCACACACCTGTCTATATAAGGTATCACAGCTGACAATGCATATCAGAGCAAAAACCAAGCCATGAGGTCGAAGGAACTGCCTGCAGAGCTCAGAGACAGGATTGTGTCGAGGCACAGATCTGGGGAAGCCTACAAAAAAAAATTCTGCAGCATTGAAGTTTCCCAAGAGCACAGCGGCCTCCATAATTCTTAAATGGAAGAAGTTTGGAACAACCAGGACTCTTCCTAGAGCTGGCTGCCCAGCCAAACTGAGCAATCAGGGGAGAAGGGCCTTGGTAAGGGAGGTGACCAAGAACCCGATGGTCACTGGCTGAGCTCCAGAGATCCTGTGTGGAGATGGGAGAAACTTCCAGAAGGACAACCATCACTGCAACACCCCACCGATCTGGACTTTATGGCAGAGTGGCCAGACGGAAGCCTCTCCTTAGTGAAAGACACATGAAAGCCCTCTTGGAGTTTGCAAAAAAGCACCTGAAGGACTCTCAGACTGTGAGAAACAAGATTCTGTGGGCTTTCATGTCAGCTGTGATACCTTATATGGACAGGTGTGTGCCTCTCCAAATCATGTCCAATCAATTGAATTTACCACAGGTGGACTCCAATCAAGGTGTAGAAACATCTCAAAGATTATCAAGAGAAATGGGAGGCACCTGAGCTAAATTTCTAGTGTCATAACAAAGGGTATGAATACTTATGTCAATGTGATATTTTAGTTTTTTTCTTTTTAATAAATTTGCGAAACTTTCTAAAATCCTGTTTTCACTTTGTCATTATGGGGTATTGAGTGTAGATGGATGAGGGAAAAAATTAATTCTAACGATTTCAGCAAAATATAACGTTTCAGCAACATAACAAAATGTGAAAAAGTGAAGGGGTCTGAATACTTTCTGAATGCACTGTATATATATATATATATATACCAGCCGTTTTATCTGCTCGCATTTTCTGGTGGATGTTAACCATCCCACACTGCTTTTCAAAATAGTAGGCCATTGTATGCTGACACCCAGACCCAATTCCACATTCATCCCCTGTCCCTCCAGCTACAGAGTGGATACCTGTCCACTTGGGAACAAAAGCATGATAACGGTATCATAGGTGAAGTCTTATACCAGCCATACATTTTTTAATTGAATGCCTTATCCTAAAAATATGAAATTGCAGGCACATGATATATGACCCATATTTTTTGAAATAGTAAATTTATAACATCGTTGGTAACATGGTTTGGCAGTCATATTGGATTTAACCTAAAACCGAAAAAAAATCTTCTCCCAAACCACCAAAGCGATTTACTCAAAACCTTACATGTGTCATCGACTAGGCATGGCGATTAACAGTTGATCACAAAAACGTCATTAGTCACATGGTGTGGCAGCCATCTTGGATAGAAAAACGAACCTTGTCCGATCAAGACGAAACTTCACAAATGTGATACCCTATCCATGCATATGCAGAGTGTACATTTTTGCTGTGATATGTCACATGGTTTGGCAACCATATTAGCTTTAAAGCCGATATTTAAAAAAAAAAAAAAAAAACCTTTTCCGAAACCGCCTCACCGATCGATGTGAAACCTGTCCTGTCTGGTACAAATGTGATACTTAAAAACAGCTGAAGGGATTTTAATCAAACTTGTTTATTTTTAGGACAGTCAATGAGGGCATCTACCCATTGTCATGGGCAGGGATGATGTGGAGGCATGCCGGTGACGCAGTCGCATTGCTCTAGTTTTTTTTTAAAGTTTTTTTTTTTTTTTTTTTTTTTTTTTTTTTTGGATACTGAATCGAGGCTCGTGAAAGAGCTGACATTTACTTCACAAACAAATCAACTAGACAAACAAAATATATAAAAAGAGGGAGCGGAAGACAAGAGAATGGGAAGCACGCAAACACTTGAGAGCACACAACATTTAAGAGCAGGGAGATGTGTGGGAGGGAGAGGGCTTGGGGGGAGGAGGCGTGGGAAGGGGGGGGGGGGGTGGGAGAAGTATAAAACACAAGGACACCAAGGACTTCCAGGACAGAAGTTGGTATTTCAAAAAGTGGAATTGGGGTGAAATTATCGGGGATAGAAAAGATCAAGGTTTTGGATGGGGGAAGATAAGAGATGGTGGTGAACAGCTGTTTTAAAGACCTGGAGGGTGGAGTGGGATTGAAGAGAGTGAGGGAGTTTGTTCCAGAGGTGGGAGAAAAGAGGAATGAAGGAGTGAAGGTGAGCAGAGGGTCTTGATTTTGGCAGTTTAACCATAAGAGGGTTACAGGCAGATCTTGTGCGACCTGTAGGAATATTTGCGGGACACAGCCCAGAGAGAGCTGGGGGGGCAAGGCCAGAGAGGAGTCGGTAGAAGACGGAAAGACCACCAACCTGCCTGCGGTGAGTGAGTGAGGGGCCCTTGGAGTTAGCTTCATCGTGGGAGATTCCAATTATTCTGAATGCTTTGCTTTCAACAGCGTGAAGACGAGCTAGGTGTGAGGCAGGAGCACCAGCCCAGAGGGGAGAGCAGTATTCCATTGAGCTGTGGATGAAAGCCTTGTAGGTGGTGAGGAGCTCAGGTGTGCCGAGGAAGGACTTCGCACGACGGAGGATGCCCAGTCCTTGTCCAGTCCAGTCCAGTCCCAGATGCCCAGTCCAGTCGGAGGATGCCTTGTGCACGACGGAGGAAGCGACTGGCTTTGGAGGCCAGATTTGAAATGTGGTTTTCCCAGGAAAGATCATGGCAGATAGTGAGACCCAAAAGTTTGAGTGACAGAACTTATTGGAGAGGATTATTCAGAAAGTAGATGGGAGGGTTGTCCAGTCGGTCTTTTCGGAGAGACATCGTAAGAGTGTGAGATTTGTCAGGATTGAAAGACATGTTCCACTTGTTTGCCCAGTCTGTTATTTTGTCCAGGTCTGCAGAGAGTGAGGAGGCTGCAGACTGCCGATCTGAGGGATGAAGAATGGAGCGACAGAGAGTAGAGTGATCAGCAAAGAGATAGAGAGGATTTTCAAGAGAGTCGGAGAGATCATTGATGAAGACCAGCAAAAGCACAGGGCCCAGAACACTGCCTTGGGGAACTCCAGCCTGAACAGGAAGAGGAGATGAGAGAAACCCATTCAGGGCCACACGTTGCCTACGACTAGAGAGAAAGTCCGCCAGCCATGCGTGGAGATTTTCCATGGATACCAACAGAGGAGAGTTTGGTGAGCAGAGCAGGGTGCCAGACCGTATCGAAGGCACGTGATATGTCAAGGGAGACAGCTCTAATTTCCTGTTTGGCATTGAGGACCTCCATCCATTGCTGAGAAAGCAGTAGCAGCATGTCCAGAGAAGAGTGACCAGGTCTGAAACCAAATTGATGATCAGAGATCAAGCCATTGGAGAAGAGGAAAGATTTCATATCTGAAGCAATGATGGATTCCATGACTTTACTGATAATTGAGAGAAGGCTGATTGGTCTGTAGTTGCTGGGATCTGTTTTTGCACCTTTTTTGTGCAAAGCGGTGATGTTGGCAGATTTCCAAGCAGATGGCAGATGACCTTGAGCAAAAGAGAGTGTGAAGAGAACAGAGAGAGGGAGTGAAAGAGCGGAAGAACAAGATTTTAGGACCCGTGGGCTGATGCCGTCAGGTCCAGTTGCAGAATCAGAGTCGAGGGTTGACAGAAACTTTTCCACCTTGTCAGGAGGAAAGGACACAGAGTCCAGGAGCAGCTGGGTACGACTGGGTGATGTTGGCAGAGAGGGATGGGTTTGGGACACAAGATTTAGAGGCAAACACAGAGTTGAGGCATTCAGCTTTTTCACGTGCGGAGTTAGCCGTGTGGCCGTTTGAGGTGAGGGAGGGGATGGAGGGGGAACAAACACCAGAAACAGATTTGACCAGATGCCACCAGGATTTGGAAGAGGGAGACAGATAAGAGAGTTCTGTCCTGAGAACGGAGAGATATTGTTTCCTGGCTCTCCTGAGGGTGGACACACACTTGTTTCGGGCTTTGTGAAAGGAAATGACATTTCCTTCCGTTGGATTTGCTTTCCAGAAGACGAAAGCAAGTTGTTTCTGGGCGAAACAAGTTGACCAGATGCCACCAGGATTTGGAAGAGGGAGACAGATAAGAGAGTTCTGTCCTGAGAACGGAGAGATATAACGGAGAGAACGGATATGAACGGAGAGAACGGAGAGAAGAGTGAGATGCCGCTCCATTCCTCTGCCCTCAGATCGGCAGTCTGCAGCCTCCTCACTCTCTGAAGACTTGGACAAAATCACAGACTGGTCAAACAAGTGGAACATGTCTTTCAATCCTGACAAATCTCACACTCTTACTATGTCTCTCCGAAAAGATCGACTGGACAACCCTCCCATCTACTTTCTCAACAATCCTCTCCAAGAAGTTTTGTCGCTCAAGCTTTTGGGTCTCACTATCTGCCATGATCTTTCTTGGGAAAACCACATTTCCAAGCTGGCCTCCAAAGCCAGTCGCCGACTGGGCATCCTCCGTCGTGCGAAGTCCTTCCTCGGCACACCTGAGCTACTCACCACATACAAGGCTTTCATCCGCAGCTCAATGGAATACTGTTCTCCCCTATGGGCCGGTGCTCCTGCCTCACACCTAGCTCGGCTTCACGCTGTCGAAACC
>NC_136266.1:47526591-47574091 GCF_964187855.1 Myxine glutinosa | reverse complement strand
TCATGTTATTTTTCTCTTTGTTTCTTATTATGAGAAGCAATCAGCTAAAATGTACTTTCATGAACATGCATCTCGAAGGATTTCATGGAGCATCAGTATGAAATTTGGTGTCTCATGTCTTTGATCTCGAGTTATGGAACTAATTGTTTGTTCTTTATTTTGTGTAACTCGTTTTTATTTTTGGGGCATAAAACAGGAATACAGCCATGACTGCAGAACTGTATTGAATATTTCGACTTTCAAATCTGCTTTAACTATGTCGCTTTCCCTAATTCATCGTTGTTACTTTATTTTATTTTTTTTGTATACAACATCGAGGCTCGTGTAAGAGCTAACATTAATCACAAAAAGACAAACTGACACATAAAACCTATGATAAAGGGAGCGGGACACAAGACGGGGAGAGAGGGAAGCACACAAGTACAACATTTGAGAGCAGGGACATCGGGAGATCTCTGGGAGGGTGAGGGCTTGGGGGGAGGAGGCGTGGGATGGGGGGTGGGGGTGGGGGTGGGAGAGGTATAAAACACATGGACACAGCTCGGACTTCAAGGAAAGAAGTCGGAATTTCATAAATGTGGATCTGGGGTGAATTAACGGTGGTAGAAAAGATCAAGGTTTTGGATGGGGGAAGACAAGAGATGGTGGTGAACAGCTGTTTTAAAGACCTGGAGGGAGGAGTGGGATTGAAGAGAGTGAGGGAGTTTGTTCCAGAGGTTGGAGAAAAGAGGAATGAAAGAGTGAAGTTGAGCAGAGTCTTGATTTTGCCAGTTTAACCATAAGAGGGTTGCAGGCAGATCTTGTGCGACCTGCAGGAATATTTGGGGCACAGAGCACAGACAGAGCTAGGGGAGCATGGCCGGAGAGGAGTCGGTAGAAGACAAAGACCACCAACCTGCCTGTGGTGAGTGAGTGAAAGGCCCTCAGAGTTAGCTTCATCGTGGGAGATTCCAATGATTCTGAACGCTTTGGTTTCAACAGCGTGAAGCCGAGCTAGGTGTGAGGCAGGAGCACCGGCCCAGAGGGGGGAACAGTATTCCATTGAGCTGCGGATGAAAGCCTTGCATGTGGTGATCTTTGTGATGATTGATAGTTTTGTTTCCTAACATTAGCAAAATTGTGCAAGTGATGCTGTCAAGATATAAAGGGCCATGTATTTATTATGTATACTGTACTCCAATATGTTAAAATTCTGAAATCTCCAGCCCCCACTCATTCCTTCTCTTCGCCATTTCCTGTGGAACTTAGACGCAGGAGGAGACCTTTGACCCAACAAGCATGCACCATGTCAACAATCGCATTAATTCAATCCAGCAGATTATCAAATAATTTAAATCGGCGAGAGTTGGAGGGGGGAGGATTGGCACATTAGGATGGAGGAGAGCTGATGAAAACAGAGGGTGGTAACACGTTACAGCTGTTAAAAGGTGTGTGTTGTGTGTGTTGTGTGTGTTGTGTGTGATGTGTGTGATGTGTGTGTGATGTTATGTATTACCTCCCCAAAAACCGGTTGCGGTGCACTTCAGTGTCTCGAGAGGGAATGCGGCAGAAAGATTTGTATTTTTGAGTGTTCGAATAAACCATGGTAAAACCACACCAATGCAATTGTAGAACAAAACAAGTAATTGTATTAAGAACTCTCACATTCACAATAATAACACTATTACAGAAAGTACAATGAAAATATCACTTGCATCAAATGAACAATACATATGATGGTACAATGCTGTCAAAGCCATAAACTCACGACACACCAAACGTGAGTGGAATGTAACATTGCACTAATCCCCACGTAGTGAAGGTGGAAATCATGCAGAACGGCAAAACAACAGGCAGGTATTGGCACAGCAGCAGATGAGGAGTTACGAGGTGAGAGGTCGATATGGGAATTGAGCTGATATGGAAACCAACGGCAATCAACACGATGAGGTTGATATCGGAATCCCAATGACAAAACAATATGCATCAAGCTGACAGTCTCTTCGAGGACAAAATGGTGTGAATGAATGAATGAATGATCGTTTTAAGGCCATTTTCTCCGCTAGAGCGGGGGTTAGCCTTGCGGGCCCCATGACAATCATGGTTCCCTGTTTGAGGCAATGTGTTTTATGGCCGGATGCCCTTCCTGATGCCAACCCTTGGTCATGCTCTTACGATGCGCAGGGATACGGTGTACCTATTCTAAACCGGGGTACACACCAGGATCATTCATCCCAGCAAGCTGGTACTCAATTTGCCGACCTTGGAAGGATGACAGGCTGAGTCAGCCCCTTTGGCGTTAATTCAGCGATCGACCGGGATTCGAACCCAGGATCCTAGGATCGCAAGCCGGCACCCTAACCGCTAAGCCAACACCAGGCTAAATGAAACCAGGTGTATCAGCCTGTAATGGAGGTGCATGCTCCCTCCAACAATGACTCACACTTGGTGATAAAACCTGAGACGCCGGTTGAATTGCAATCGCAATATATGACGATGTCGTGGGCAATCCCTTTCCCGGGAAGCCTCAACTCATTCGCGACCAATATCAAAAAAGGTCCGCTCGTATCCTCGATATGACCTACAGCTGTCTCTCTCCTCCTCTCTCTGCCCATCTCTTCCGATTTTCTTTGCCGCATCTTTCTTTTTCCTTCACAAACGCTTCTCTTCCCCTTTTACTAAAGTCATCTCCATTTCATACAAAAATCTTAACAACAATATTAACTGAAACTAAAAATCTTACAAGTATATACTAACAACAAAGGCGGAAGTGATGGATCCGTAACAGTGAATAAGAGAGAGACAGAATTGTGAGAAACAGAAATGAAAAAACGAGACGTGTGTGTGTGTCTTTGGATGTTTTCTCTATATGTGGGTTTCAGAAGGTGAAACGGAGCCCTCTCCCTCCCCCATATCTATTACCACCAACAGACCCTTCTCCTGTGTGATATGCTCCAAGATTGACCCCTGCATCATGTAATCTCTATTTTCATTATTCTTACCCATCACCCTATACATTTCCCCCATACATATATTCTTACCCATACATTTCTTTACATTAAACTACATCTCCCAATCTTTTTCCTAATCTATGAAAGTATCTAGACTTTCCTGATCTATAATCTGATGGAAATAATTGAAATGCTTTTCAGAAAAGAAATGTTAAATGGAGGGAAATAAAACCTGCATTGATGATTTCCCCCACAGAATCGACTTCGACCTTGGCTTTGACCCAGGTTAAGGATGCAGGAGCTGTTCGGTGTCTCGTAAAAAATGAACATGGGAACAAAAGTAAACAGACCCTTACAGGTATTTTACTACCTATTTTATTAACAATAAAAATGAATGGATGTAGTTGAATGAATACTCAATATTTTTCTATTTCTGGTTTGAACAGGTCTTCCTACTCCGAGCTGCAACTTCATGCAAACATCAAACGACTCTGCTCCAAGGTTTTCTTGCCAATTTAGTGGTGACGTCATCAAACCATTTCAACTTTTGATTGAAGTGGAAGGGAAAGTTCAGTCATTCATTAATAATAGTGGTTTGTTTTTCTTTCCTTTTTGTAGTAGTGTACGTTTAATCGATGTTTGCTGTCAATATCATCATTAAATCCATTGTCTTGATTTTCTTCTCAAATTATCAACCTATTTTAGTCTCATGTTATGATAAACAATATTAAGTCTGCCATAAACCAAGACTAGTTTAGTTTAGTTTGATTACGTCCTGCTTTACCACAACTGTATTCAACCTGGCTGTAAAGTAGGCCCCTTATCTGAACTGCAAACCTTTACAAAGTCCAATCCATTTTAGAGTATAATTGTCCTTAAGGGATTTATTGTTATTCATTGTTTTAAGGGATTTACTTTTATTCATGTTTTTTTTTTTGTTTGTTTGTTTTTTTTGGGGGGGGGGGGGGGGGTACAATATCGAGGCTCGTGTAAGAGCTAACATTAATCACAAAAAAACAAATGGACACATAAAACATATAATAAAGGGAGCGGGAGACAAGATGGGGAGAGAGAGGGAAGCACACAAGTAAAACATTTGAGAGCAGGGACATCGGGAGATCTGTGGGAGGGAGTGGGCTTGGGGGGAGGAGGCATGGGAAAGGGGGTGAGGGGAGTGGGAGAAGTATAAAACACATGGACACTGCTAGGACTTCCAGGAAATAAGTTGGTATTTCAAAAAAGTGGATCTGGGGTGAATTAACGGGGGTAGAAAAGATCAAGGTTTTGGATGGGGGAAGATAAGAGATGGTGGTGAACAGCTGTTTTAAAGACCTGGAGGGAGGAGTGGGATTGAAGAGAGTGTGGAAGATTGTTCCAGAGGCGGGAGAAAAGAGGAATGAAGGAGTGAAGGTGAGCAGAAAGTCTTGAGAGTTCTTGTGAGAGAGGGTCCTTGTGATATTGGCAACTTTCCAAACTCAATTCAATCCATCTTTAAGGAATTTCTCCAGATTTATTGTTGTCGAGTCTAAAACTACACGGGCTAAGCAAGTGCGAAAATACGGCAAAGGCCCAATTACTCGTGATACAATTGAAGCCTTTGAAAGGTCACTAGTAATACCCTCTTCCACCACCAGGAGTGAACCTACACATTTACGTAGAGCGACACAGTACACATTTACGTAGAGAATTAGCATCGGCCGCAACTTTGGAACTTCTGGGGAGACGGGGGGCAAACCAAGTAGCTACAACCTTTATCTTATGACCCCCAGCTCCCCAGGCGAGTTTTGTTGAGATTGGACAAGTAACGAACGACTGAAGGCATCGGCCACAAACACACACAGACAGGCAAACACCAAATTGCGTATTTTATTATGAAAATAAATCATCTGTTTAAGTAGCCGTCATCACCAAGTGGCTTGAAAACTACTGGGTATTGTATACTGAGTGATTAAGGAGTTGATTATTTTTTTCCAGTTGATTGAATAAATATAATAAAGAAAATGAGGATAAGAGGAAAAGGCAAGAGTAGGACAGTAGGGGAGGAAATGAGGGGTGCCATGAGTGGAAGGGATTGGAAAAGAGGTTGAGAGGAGACTAGAATAAGGGGAGGGATTGGATGTGACGGGTGTGGAGTTGATAGTGTAAAGTGGGTAATTTGGTTCATGTGATGCGAACATTACAAAACTTCTGAGCAGAAAGTTCTGCTCAATTTAAACCTTCATTTTGTACATCATTATAATTCCTGTTAACATCAAATGTCGATGCACAAGCTTTTACTCTTGCACACGCGGCCCTTTCATGTTTTTTTTTTTTTGCGATGTTATTATTTTTTTCAACATTTTTAGATATACATTTATATATTTTAACTTTATTTTCTCCAATTTTTTTTTTTTCACTAATACTTCTGGTAAGTTTCGGAGCATAATCTTCTGTTTATTTGTAATATTGCCAGGGTGTACAATTCTACTTGAGGTACATGAATATTGTATTGCCTTCTATTAATGTTTTCCTCTTGAGGTACATTAAATAACCTGAGGTGCATTATAACTTGAGGTACTTGAGGTACATTAAATAACTTGAGGTACAAATACCTCAATAACTTGAGGTACATTAAAATAACACTTGAGGTACATTAATAATAATAATAAAAATGTAAATAAATAATGAGGTACATTAAATAAATAATTATTTAAATAACATTAAATAATTAATAACATTAAATAATGAGGTACATTAAATAACAAATTAATTAACATCATTAAATAATGAGGTAACCTCTCAAGGTACATTAATGTACCTTGAGGTACATTAAATGGCCTCTAAACGGTGGTCTTCTATTAATGTTTTCCCAAATCTTACAAGTATCATCATCATGTTGATGTACACAGTACACTGTGTTTAATATAACAAAGTGAATAATCACTCATTACCCCGTTATGGCTTTCTCACAGAAGGATCTGTACTCTTAAACCTGGCTGAGAACGATGTCTCAGCTCATGAGTACATGTGCAAAGTAACAAACAAACTTGGAGAATCAGAGCCATGCAGTAAGATGAAAAGCAGCGAGAAAGGTGTGTGTTGTTGTGTTTTTGTACATATCACTTTGCCATTAAAAATGAATCACAATGACATAAACATGTGCACACCCAATTCATTGTGGTGTGCGATCCCTGGCAAAAGTTTAATCTTGTAAATATTTTCAAATGTGTTTCGACGTTTGTGTGCTATTTGTGCGTTTGTACTTTATTCTTTCCCGGCTGAACCGGAGCAGCTAGAGGGCACAAGTTTTGGGGGTAGGTACTTCAGGCAAGGTTTAAAGCTACCACACGTTGACCTTGATGATGGCCATTTTGAGGCCACTATAAAGTGTATATCGGGATGTGGGGTCAGGTCGTGTGGCCGCTGGCCCACAGGCAATTATATACATCCTGAGTCCAATAACTCCATAGATTGTCAATGTCCAACACATCCCAAAACCACCGTCGGGGAAAAGCTCACGCAGCCGGGCAGCACCGGGTATCCCACCCCAATCTTTCTTCTTTGCTTGATGCTCAGTATAAAGGATAGAGCACAGTCAAACAACCATCTAGGTTGGCAACCATAGTGCAGGTTTTGATCGGCCTTATGGCCTCTTCCTGTGTTGATGTTACTTACAAGGGAACTCATTATTATTACGCTCAATCTTTTTGCACAAACCTTGCACAAAAAAAACAACGGGGGAATATTATAATCGGCTCCATCTGTCTGTCTGTCCGGCCATCACACTATCTCCTAAACTGTTGAGCAGAGTCACCAAACTTGGTAGTTATGATCACCACATGACAAGAATATGCAAGAGCAGTGTCAATGATGGCCCCGCCCCCTGGGGTGGGATCAAAAGTTCAAATACTGAAAAATTCAATTGCGGGCACATTTTTAAACGTTTTTAGATGAAACTTTTGTATATGCAACCTCCATTGGGAGACGCATTAAACATGTAATGACTTCTTTGGATTTGATCCCTGGTTCATGCCCCCCAGGTGCTGAGGACTTGGGGTCACGTGGTCAAAATGGGCAAAAAATTAACGCAAAATTTAATATTGGGTCATTCCTGGTGGAACGTTTTGCCATTTTTCAACTTTGCTTTAGCCGGGAAGTGTGGGAATTTGCGATGGCATGCCATCGACTTCACTCCAGTTTTATTTTATTTTAGGAATGTCAGTAGTAATCAGACTTTGTACTGTATGGTGTACACATGTTTTAATGTTTTTATGATGAGTTTCTTACATTTTGATCCTGTGTGCTGTGTGCAGAAGTGGGGTTCAATCCGTGGTGGTACTTGATAGCAGCTGGAGCAGGGATACTCCTTTTTCTCATCATACTGATCACCTGCTTCGTTTGTTGCATAAGAGGAAGCAGGAATCAAAGCAATCCGTACGCCTGATTTTGTCCACGTCCAGTTTCCTGTACATATAATTATCTAAACTCAAAATATGTGGAGACAACTTTATTTGGTGTGGAGATTGCAAAGAGCACAGAGAGCATGGATTCAAATCCCTTGTCTGATGTTAATGAATCCACAGTGTCATAATGGGCTTGTCATTGCATACTTATATGCAGTATGTATAAACATTAATAACCCTCAAAAATGTTTAAATATCAGTGTTAGGTTTATCCAATATACTTGAGGAACATATCAGTTGTATAAACATGCTTACTGTGGCTCACCCAGGAATGAGATAAGGCAGTCGTCAGCTTGTTTCCTTGGAACAAGGAAATTCAATTCACCTACCAACATACGACATATATTTTATCAGACAATTATTTTTTTAATAAAAAATGCTTTTTATTGTAAATTTTCCTTTCAAAAAAGTAGCAAATTACAATTTCTAGAATGTAGCAGTTCCAAATTAAGTGGGTAATCTTATTCTTCATATGCTGGACATGGCTTTGCCGTAACATCATTTGCTGTGAGTGTAGCTGTACGGCAGAGCAGCAATTTTGAATTTGGCCAGAGTGTCAGCTCTTGAAAAGGAAAAGGAACCAATTAATGCTCTAGAAAAGTTCATATAAGGGGCGCCAATTTGATTCATACACCTGCATGAAGAAGTAAATGTATTTTATTTGCCAGATGTCAGGCATCCCTTGAAAATGAGCTTTTGTAGAGCATTACTTGGTTCCTCCTCAGAACACAAGGGTAGTCCAGCATGCACACAAGATTATTTTAAATGCCCCTTATTTTGTATTGTTCGACATTTTCTATAAGCTATGGAATGTTCCTTCTTTTCTATACTTTGCCACATGGCACATTCCACATGAAGGGGCCTTTTCTATGCCCCTAGCATTTTTCACAATATACATTTTAAATACGAACAAAATGCATTTGTTCACCATACAAGACTTTATTCAAGACAATATAAAATACTTGAAAAAGTAAGGGGATTAAAAGTAAGGGGATATAAAAAAAAGTAAGGGGCCTTTATCCATTAGGCCATTTAGTCAGCATGTTATAATAAATATTTTAAAAGGGGTGTGTGTGTGTGTGTGTGTGTGTGTGTGTGTGTGTGTGTGTGTGTGTGTGTGTGTGTGTGTGTGTGTGTGTGTGTATATGTGTGTATATATATATATATATATATGTGTGTATATATATATATATATATATATATATATATATATATATATATATATATATATAGTATATATATATATCTATCTATAATTCCAGTAATCTCTGTGTGTTTGTTTGTCTGTGACCGCTGTTTCTCGACAACCACGGGTCCGATATACTTTAAACTTGCCAGGTATATTGCTGGGGACCCGAGGATGTGCCTTTTCAAGGTTTCATATTAATCGGACAATTACTTACCGAGCTATGTCCAAAAAACGATTCAACCAATCAGAGAGCAGCGAGCTATCGCGTGTGCCGAACGTGGCGAACACACTCTGCCTCGGATGGCACATTTGAGAGCGTATTCATTTATTTCACGTTTGCAAACTATGTTGGCGCTATGTTGGCGTTAAACTATGTTTTAAAACTAATAATAAAACTAATAAAAACTAATTTGCGATTCATCGTAACTGCGATATACGACCTTCCGGAGCTCCTGTGAGAGCGTGCGCCATTACGGATAGTACGGGTACGTGCATGCCATATGTTGGCGTTAAACTATGTTTTACAACTAATTAAACGGACAAATTTCATGTCATGTTTCATGTAAATAGAGGGGGGGGGGGGGGGGGATTGTCACTGTACTCGCAAGCCGTTCGCCGTTCGCTTTGGCGTTGCGAATGGACCAAAACATTTCATGAACCAAACCATTTCATGTAAAGCGTTCGCCGTTCGCTATGGCGTTGCGAATGGACCAAAACATTTCATGGACCAAACCATTTCATGTAAATAGAGGGGGGGATATAA
Organism: Myxine glutinosa; assembly: GCF_964187855.1. Classification (NCBI taxonomy): domain Eukaryota; kingdom Metazoa; phylum Chordata; class Myxini; order Myxiniformes; family Myxinidae; genus Myxine; species Myxine glutinosa. Next base: position 47,564,767 of record NC_136266.1, on the reverse strand, counting down.
TTTTAGATATAGATATAGTACGGGCATGCCCTAGTATATATAAAATATGCCAGTAGAAGCCGAGAAACGAATTTTCGGTGCTCATGTTAAAGTTGCATACAGACAAACCATCCCCAAAAAAGGGAAGGGGCACTTTGCACCTCCCTTGATTTCCATACAATAAGCAATTTGATGTGGTACAATACTCATAATGATGCTGAAATTCAGGTTTAAGAATAATTACGTTTTAAATATGAGCAAAAATGCATTTGCTCATTGTACCAGATGTTTATTTGTTCTTTATTAGTCCCCTACCGGTGTACACTGGAGGGGACTAAAGGTTTGCACTCCGTCCCTCAGTCTGTCAGTCTGTCAGTCCGTCACGCAAAGAACAGTTTACCGGACGTTTTTTCTAAACGCTTAATGCTAATGATTTCAAACTTGGCACATGGTTTCCTCATGATAAGTTACAGATCAAGTTCGAACTTCACGACGTTTCTATCATTTTTGACAAAGTTATGGCACTTTGAACTTTGGTAATTTCCCCAACAGTTTTCCGGTCGACAGACTGCCGGTAGGCGACATGTATTGCAGCGCAATACTCAGAATGCTTGTTCAAGTAGCTATAAAAGACTTGAAAAAGTAAGGGGAAAAAATATTCAATTAAGACAGGATTTGAACCCACAACCCCCAGCTTGGGAGTCTGATGCCTTATCCATTTGCCATTTGCCATTGGGCCAGCACATTAGATTTGTGAAATAACATTTTGAAGAGTTATAAAGTATGTATATATTTTTATATATTTATCTATGTATATATATATATATATTTATGTATGTTTAATTTTAAAGCAAAAAATTAGCACTTAGATGGAATTTGTTTTGAAAGCCATTCCCATTTGATAGGGAACAAGCTTGCTGCTTGGAAAGATTGGCTGTGCAGACTGCAAGATCAACGGGTTGGGCTGTTGGTTCGAATCCCATATACCATATTCCATATGCCTTTGTCCAATATCAAATGGTATGCATAGTCCGTCGTCCCCTTATTAAAATTATTGGAATTTAATTTGAATTGGTGGGTATTTGAACTAGTGAGTTTATTGTACTCATGTCTGTTCTTATTCTTAACTCTGCTTCGGAAACTTTAGTGAAAGAACTATCGATTTGAATGTTTCGGGATGGAAATGAGATGATATATTATATGAGCCTCGTCAATCTTTTGCAGATATTACACGGAAGAGTTACTTGCAACCAACCCACTCTTGAATGACATTATTGAGGAGGTAGGTTATTCTGTCGGTTTTATTTGCTCTCTGTCACCCGACCACTCATGTTATTTATTGATTAATTGGCCATCTTTGATCCGCTACAACTATCCTGTTGTACAAGTTTTAGCATCACGATTCTCGAGGATGGAAAAACCGATGGTTGAAACATTTTGAGTGATCATTCTGCCTTTAATATTGTCTTCCCACATTATTGGGAATTTTGCATTTATACAATTTTTCATTACTAGGGCATGCCCGTACTATATATAAGCTAGGACGTGCCCGTACGTGGGTGCCCGTTCCTTGCCAAAAAAAAAAAAAAAAAAAACATGAATGGTTTGGTCCATTCGCAACGACCACAGAACCCCCCCCCCCTCTATTTACATGCAATGGTTTGGTCCAAAGCGAACGGTTTGGTCCATTCGATGTGATTCGATGATTCGATGTGAATGGTTTGGTCCATTCGCAACGACCACAGAACCCCCCCCTCTATTTACATGAATGGTTTGGTCCATTCGCAAAGCCAAAGCGAACGACCACAGAACCCCCCCCCCCCTCTATTTACATGAATGGTTTGGTCCATTCGCAAAGCCAAAGCGAACGACCACAGAACCCCCCCCCCCCCCCCCCTCTATTTACATGAATGGTTTGGTCCATTCGCAACGCCAAAGCGAACGGCGAACGGCTAAATCGCCATAGCTCGGTAAGTACTTGTCCGATTAATATGAAACCTTGAAAAGGCACATCCTCGGGTCCCCAGCAATATACCTGGCAAGTTTAAAGTATATCGGACCCGTGGTTGTCGAGAAACAGCGGTCACAGACACACAGACACACAGACACACAGACACACAGAGATTACTGGAATTATAGATAGATGTTGTATCTACTCCCTGCCCCCCCCCCCCCCCCCACATTTTTTCTATTTACATGGGGCATTCCAAAAGTTATTGGCACGTGATACAACATTCCAAGAAAGGCCAAGTCTTTTATTTCTTAATATTTAATTTAATGACCACACTGGGTGGCTTAATGGTTCGAGCATCCGCTCTAAGTCTGGGAGGTCTGCGGTTTCAGCCCCAGCCATGACAAAAATGGTTTGTGTTGCCTCCTTCTCCTTTCTTGATGCTCGGCATTTAAAATGGTAGAGCATGAGCACAAAAAAACATGTTGGTAATAATAGCTCAGGCTTTGTTGTGCATATAATGGCCTTGTAAGGGAACGTGTAGGCCTATTATTATTAACGAAGTTTACTTTTATTTTGAAATAATTAATATACTTTTTCTCATTCCTAAATGAATAAAACATTGGCAACCATCGGACTAATCTCGTTCTGAGAACTTCTTGAATGCCCTCAAATAAGCAATACATCAAGCCCGGTGTTGGCTTACGCATAACAGTTAATGTGGCTGGCTGAAGATCTTAGGGTCTTGAGTTTGAGCCCCTATGTTGCCATTGAAATAACACCAGGTGGGTCGACTCAGCCTGTCATCCTTCCGAGGTTAGAAAAATGAGTACCAGCTTACTGGAAACAGGGAGGGGGCACTGCATCAGTGGCACAGCTGCGCTTCCAGAAATGATGCAGCCAGCAGCCATGCACATACTGCATACCAAACAACAACAAGCAATACATTATATAATGAACAAGAAGAAAAAGACATAAAATGTCATAGCCCCCACCATGATTTTAGTAATTTTGCTGTACGGAGTTAAAGGCTGTTAGTCAGCCATCTTTGGTCAGATGACAAAACAAAATCTTCTGCATATGTATAGTATACTCATGTATTGTCTTTGTGCCAGGTTTGAAGAAAATAGATCCCATGCATGTCCGAGAAATGTATGGGGACACGCTTAAGTAACAAAATGTCCGTCAGTCGGCCATCTTGGATATGATCTCAAAAAAAATAAATGATGTGCATATGTAACCCATAATTCATTAGCTGTGTGTCAAATTCGAACAAGATCGTTAAATGCATGTCCGAGAAATGGTTGAGGACGTGTTCAACATTGGCTTATTTTTTTTAACAACTAAAATGGTGGCCAGTCGGCCATCTTTGATCGCATCGCAAAACAAAATGATGTGCATATGTACACCGTCATGGCTTGTCTTTGTGCCAAGTATGAACAAAATCAGTCCATACATCTGAGATATTGTTGTTGATGCACGGACGGACGGACAAGACCAATCAATAAGTCCCCGTTTTGGACTAAGTCCAACGTGGACTAAAAGTCCAAATCTGAGGATCTGATACTCCCGGAACTGGGACTTCAGAGTGACTGCCATATGTTAAAACTAATGTTGAAGGGTTTGTGGAAATCAAGTTTACATTCACTTTTGATGTATGCAGTTGTAATATAAACAAATACAACAAAACAAATATTTAAAATAAAAGATTAATGAACTCGTTCACAATGTCAATGACACCATCACTCCACTTTCCCCTGACTTGTTGTACAATTTAATATTTTGTACTTGATTTTCTTCCTCTCTCTCCCCATGTCCTCCATTTCCCCCATTCCATATCACCTGCAGCAGAATGAAACGGTTCCCACAATACTTTGGGATGACATTCAGTTGAATCGTTGCATACAAAGAGGAGAGCGATACGATATGTATAAGGCTGATGTGATCAACTTTTCGAACCAGGTCGTCGTGGCTAAACGTCTTCGAGGTACACTCTTATAGTGGGTGAGGGAGGGTGGGGAGGGGGGGTTGTCTTTCATTGAAAGGGGATTACAGAAGGTGTTGATCTCTTTAGAAATTTTTGGTAAATGCAGACTAAAATAAGTATAGCATTAGCCACCATGTTGAGGTACTCTGAAACGTTTATTTTTTATTTTTTTTGTATACAAGATCGAGGCTCATGAAAGAGCTAACATTAATCACACAAAAAAATCAAACAGACACATAAAACATAGAATAAGGGGAGCGGTAGACAAGATGGGGAGAGAAGGGGAAGCACACAAACACAACATTTGAGAGCAGGGACATCGGGAGATCTGTGGGAGGGAGAGGGCTTGGGGGGAAGGGGGTGGGGGTGTGAGTAGTATAAAACATAAGGATACTACAAGGACTTCCAGGAAAAAAGTTGGTATTTCAAAAAAGTGGATCTGGGGTGAAATTAGCGGGGGTAGAAGAGATCAAGGTTCTGGATGGGGGAAGTTAAGAGATGGTGGTGAACAGCTGTTTTGAAGACCTGGAGGGAGGAGTGGGATTGAAGAGAGTGAGGGAGTTTGTTCCAGAGGCGGGAGAAAAGTGGAATGAAAGAGTGAAGGTGAGCAGAGAGTCTTGATTTTGGCAGTTTAACCAAAAGAGGGTTGCAGGCGGATCTTGTGAGACCTGTAAAATATTTGGGGAACAGAGCCCAGAGAGAGCTGGGGGAACAAGGCCGGAGAGGAGTCGGTAGAAGACAGAAAGACCACCAACCTGCCTGCGGTGAGTGAGTGAAAGGCCCTCGGAGTTAGCTTCATCGCGGGAGATTCCAATGATTCTGAAAGCTTTGGTTTCAACAGCGTGAAGCCGAGCTAGGTGTGAGGCAGGAGCACCGGCCCAGAGGGGAGAACAGTATTACATTGAGCTGCGGATGAAAGCCTTGTATATGGTGAGGAGCTCAGGTGTGCCAAGAAAGGACTTCGCACGATGGAGGATGCCCAGTCGGCGACTGGCTTTGGAGGCCAGCTTGGAAATGTGGTTTTCCCAGGGAAGATCATGGCAGACAGTGAGACCCAAAAGGTTGATTGACAGAACTTCTTGGAGAGGATTGTTCAGAAAGTGGATGGGAGGGTTCTCCAGTCTTTTTGGAGAGACATAGTAAGAGTGTGAGATTATATTTGTGAAATATAATTTGTTTATATTTGTGAAAACTAATACTTGGGCTTGCTGATTATTACGTATTCGCCAATGATGAGGGGCAGTGTTATGGATTATGGGGAGGTTGAATTGAGGAAAAAGTTATTAAAACTAGAACAGCACTCGGCAGAGAGTCTGAACCTCCGCCATCTGTACAGTTTACATTTTGTACCCACTGATGGGCCGGATCTGGATTCGGTCCTGAACCAAAATCTAATCGGCTTGTTCTTGTCACCTAACCAACTAATCCACCTAGTTTTGTCATAATCCGTCCACAACCTTTTGAAATATCATGCTATATAACGTTTTTGGCCCTATCACTCAATGGTGAAGAATCACTGAGACAATTTAAAAATTCGCATATCCGGATGCGGATCTGGATCTTCACCAATATTGAATCAATTCTTCCTTGTTGAACACCCAATGTGTCCACCAAGTTTTGGTCTAATGATGTTTTTGAGGTGTTTCTTTGGCGACCTGAGTGCAAATCCTGCCACCAACCTCCTTGAGAGAGGACCCAGTACCCTGGTACTTATTTCGCCGACCTTGGAAGGATGACAAGCTGAGTCAACCCCACTTGGTATTAATTCAACAGCTGAACGGGATTCGAACTCAGGACCTTAGGATCCTGCCGCATCTTTAGCTCTATCACGCAATAGTGAAGAATCATTTAAAAAATTTATCTGATTCGGATCTTCACCAAAATTGAATCAATTTGTCCTTGTCAGACGCCCAACCTGTCCATCATATTTCGTCTGAATCCATCCACTACTTTTTGAGATATTCTGTTGACAAACAGACAGCCAGAAAAACAGACAGGGGTGAAAACAATTAGGAAAGTATTGGAGAAGGGAAGGAGGATGATAATGGGGAAGTCTGCTCTAGCCATTTATAATGAAAGAGAAATGAATGCAGTTTCGTTATTTCATAGTTTTGATATAAATGCGAAACATGAAGCTTTATTTTGTAAATAATCACGACATTTTAACCGGAATCGGTGGCATAGTGGTTCGAGCACCTTCTCTGTGTCCGGGAGGTGGGTGGTTTGTGGTTTCAACTGTGGCTGAGTCCTACCAAAAACTAAAAAAAATGGTACGTGTTGCTTCCTTGCTTGATGCTCAGCATCTTAGAAGGGATAGAGCATGGATGAAAAACCATATGTTGGCAACTATTGTGCATGTGAATGGCCAAACTCCTTCATTGAGGTTTTTTTTCGAAGAGAACTCATGTTTCTCCTCATTTTGCTTCATTATGGTCTTATTAACCAACCCTTCGTTAGTGTGTCAGGGCTTTGGATATGAGATTATATTCACATGTTAGTAACATGCAAAAGGGGTTTGAGATATTCTGCCGCACCAACAGAGTTAAGCAATACTTTTTCTTTTCTTTTTACAGATGACAACGAGAATAATATATTGATCTTCAAGGAAGAGATTCGGATACTGATACAAGTTGGAGGCCATCCTCACATCATTAAAATCCTTGCCAAATGCACCACACAAAGTAAGTCACTTTAATGGTCCATACCAGAAGAGAGTTGTTCGTGTGTGTGTTTCATTGTTCTCAGAAATGGCTGAACGGATCTTCCGCAAACTTCGCGGTTCATCAGTGAGTGACGTGTTTTAGAGTTTTAGACAAAAAAATTTGTTTTTTTTGTTAGTTTCTTTTTTTACTTTTTTAAATCGCTCTGTAGTGCCTAAGCCTTTATACCTACGTGAAAGGTAATATTAAATGATCCCAAACCCCATTCCTTAGTGGGTATGGGGAAGTATTTTTGGCTCCCACAAAATTTTCTTGAAAATGCCAACAGGATTAGGACAGCACCTGGCAATGCCCGGGTGCCCATGCCAGTTAATGATACATTATAGCATATTGTCTTATTTTGGTTCGATTTGGCGAAAGGATAGATGACATTACACAAGGTTATGCTGTCTCTTCTGGAGATTCAGTGATTGAAACTTGCCTAAGATTGCCATTTGATCCATAATCAGCAGAGTACAGTGGGTGGGCACGAAATTATTCTGATTTTTCATGAGTGTAGCAAGCTTTTGTCAAAATTTAATTGAACTGTCCTTCTCTCAGCACCCCTGATGTATGTAATGGAGTCTGCAAGTGGCTGTCTGAAGCAAAAACTCATGGCAAGGCGCATGGAACCTGGCAGGAATTCCCTCAGCCTATCTCGTGAGATCTTGAGCTCAGGAAAATGTATGGCCGTTGCCCTTGCTCACTTGCATAACCTAAAGGTGAGTGATGCTCAATTCAAAATCCTTGTGGTCAGGACCCATGCAGCAAATGCTAGTGTGACACATGGGTCCAAAGTCACCATTTGAGGGAAGCGGTGATATACTCTCGGATGGACGTTAAACTGGGTGTCCCGTCTGTCGGCATTAGTTGGTGGATGTTAAAGATCCCAGTGTCCTTCATGAAGAGTAGGTGAGCTATCTCGGCACCCTGAGCAAATTCCAAATTCCATCCCTAAGGACTGCTGGGAAGGCAATCGCAAACCACTGAGTATACCCTTTGCCAATAAACTGCTTTGGCAGCACTGATGTTCTGTTACAGAGTATGGTACACCAGAATCACTGTATATCTATTCTATCTATCTATCATGTATGTGTATATATATGTATGTATACAGGGTGGTCCAGAAACCCTGGGCACATTTTGAAGAACGATACCTGCAACAAACAACTAAGTTTATTATTGTTCTTTGGTGCAAAACAAAACATGATTACTTGCAAATGGATGTGACCGCTTCAACACGCACAGGCATCACATGATACACGACAGGATGAGGTGCATCACGTGATATGGATCGGGGTGAGCTTTGCTTATTGTGCTGCACACATTTGTCTTTGCATTAGTTCAGTTCTTTGTGAATTATACGCCCGAATACGAAGGAGGTTATCGTGAGACGAAAATTTGCGCTGTACGCTTGTATTCTGTATCTGGAAATTAAGCTGAAGTTCACAGACAACTTGTCAAAGAATGTGGCGCCGACGCAATTGGCAGAAGAACCATTGGCAGAATAAACAAGCAGTTTGATGAAACCGGCAGCATTCTTCCAAAACAGTCACCAGGTAGGCCACGTACTGTTCGAAATGAGGAAAGCAGAGTGGTCATTCAACAACAACTCAACAGTAACACACCATTATCAACACGTCGTTTATCAAACGTCACCAACATAAGCCGATCATTGATTCGAAGAATACTAAAAGACCTTAATGCGAAACCATACATACCCAGATTAATTCACCAACTATCTGAGGATGATTTTGACAGGCGCGTTGAGGCATGTGAGACATTGCTTAGGTTAATGGATATGGACAATGATTTGCAGAACAGGATCCTGTAGTCACATGATCCAAGTTTACTTTATCTGGTTCTGTGAATCGACATAACAGCGTGATATGGGCAGTGGACAACCCACAATTTACTGTTGAGCACAATGTCCAGTATCAGGCTAGTGTGTCCGTCTGGGCAGGCATTTCTTCTGGAGGCATTGGTGGACCAATATTTTTCGAAGGAAATGTGAATGCTACAAATTACCTTCTAATGTTGGAGCAGCATGTATTTCCCTCTAAATGATGGCCAAATATGGTTCATGCATGATTGTGCGCCTGCTCATTATGCTGCCAGTGTACGCCAGGCCCTTGATTTGAACTTTACAGACAAATGGATTAGCCGTCGTGGTCCGGTTGAATGGCTGCCGCGGTCTTGTGATTTAACAACACCCTGTGATTTCTTCCTTTGGGGTTTCCTCAAACACAAAGTGTATGCGAGGAATCCTACGACCCTTAGAGACTTGAAACAATTCATCCGTAATGAGACTGCTGCCTTAACGACTGAAACATGCAGAAATGTGTGTCAGAGGTGTTTCGTCATGGCTGCAGCTGTGCAAAGACAATGAAGGAAAGCAGTTTGAATATTTGAACTGATCTGTTTCACGTATATTAGACTGATGAGACTGTTTAACGAGTAATCATGTTTTGCTTATTTATATACATTCATATGTATATATTTTATATATATTGTTATGGTTTTGCGAAGCCCGTTCCCTTACCAAGGGGAGATTAAGCCCCTTGTTCTCCTTGGGTCTTCGAACCGCGAGACTGAGTCGCCACTTCTGGTCAGACGCGGGAAAGGGTGATGTAATCCACACAATTTATGTACTTTACATAACGTTAATAGGAATACATGGCCGTGTAGATGGGAAATACAGTTTGTTTGAAATAAATCACAAATATCAGATGAAAGTGAAAAAAAACCTATGTGGTGTGAATGGCAATGTTCCTCGCTGAAATGTGAAAAAACTGAATTACGTGCGAACGCATAACTGTGAGATTATGGCGGCAAAGTTGGAACATCACGTGATCCTAGCAGAAGTACCCGGCATTGCCGGGTGGGGGAGGGGAGACCCGTACATTCCCAACCCGTACATTCGCCCTCTCGACTCAAGCTCGTATTCGATTCGTATTCGAAATCGAAAGGGGAAAGGGGAAATCCTTCGTATTCGAATTCGTAAACACGAAATATGAATTAAAATTTAATTAATATCGCACAAAATCGACACAAAACACGGTCGTATAAAGGTGAAAAACGCAATGGCTTTTCGCCCTGAATCACGTGCAAACGTGTGACGTGTGACGGGATGGAACATCACGTGATCGCTCTGAGCGAATCAGCGAGCTGCTCGCACTGGCTGAAATTAGCGGGTACTTCACTGAAATGCGCTGAGGTAAATATGAATAAAAAATATGGATCTCGTCAAATATGGCCTCAGCCATGTTCGTCCCAGGCTCAATGGCCATGCCTATGCCAAATATCAAGCACGTGAGCCTCTCCGTTTCGGAGTCTATCGGTAACATTACACACACACACACACACACACACACAAACTGTGTTTTATATATATAGATATATATATATATATATATATATATATATATTATATATATATGTATATATATATATATATATGTATGTATATATATATGTATGTATATATATATATATATATATGTATGTATATATATATATATATATATATGTATGTATATATATATATATATATGTATGTATATATATATATATATATGTATGTATATATATATGTATGTATATATATATATATATATATGTATGTATATATATATATATATATATGTATGTATATATATATATATATATATGTATGTATATTTATATATATATATATATATATGTATGTATATATATATATATATATGTATGTATATATATATATATATATGTATGTATATATATATATATGTATGTATATATATACATATATATGTATGTATATATATATATATGTATGTATATATATATATATGTATGTATATATATATATATATATGTATGTATATATATATATATATATATGTATGTATATATATATATATGTATGTATATATATATATATATATATGTATGTATATATATATATATATATGTATGTATATATATATATATATATGTATGTATATATATATATATATATGTATATATATATATATATATATGTATGTATATATATATATATATATGTATGTATATATATATATATATATACATACATATATATATATATATATGTATGTATATATATATATATATATGTATGTATATATATATATATATATATGTATGTATATATATATATATGTATGTATATATATATATATATATGTATGTATATATATATATATATATGTATGTATATATATATATATATATGTATGTATATATATATATATATATGTATGTATATATATATATATATATGTATGTATATATATATATATATATATATATGTATGTATATATATACGTATATATATTGTTGCGGATATGGGATTTGGCCTCCATCCATATCCGCTTGTAAATATTCCCCTATTTCCCCAATACTCCCCAACTATCCCCAATCCCCCATTCCCTAGTCCCATTGTCTGTAAACAACACTCTGTGGAACCGACCTTCCCCTTTTTCCCCCATTAAATGTCGTGCCCAGGTTCACCGCATCTCACGTAGACAACTATAGGACATCTTGCTAGTTATTCTTAGTCTATGTCAGTTAAGGACTCGTTTCCATTAATTCTGACTCTTCGTTGCACCAGAATGTGATTGTATGGCACCAGTAGTGAGTTTAGGACCTCCCCATACCTCCTCCCATCTTCCTCATGAAACTACAACAACAACAACAATTACAACAACAGCGCGCGGGGAGTGTGCGTCCTCACTCCGGCTTGGTTAGCCGCCATTGCCCATGTGCTCCGACGGGGTTACCACGAAGGGGCTGACTGTCAGCTCCTCGTCAAGGGCGGAGCCCGGTAACCCCCCCGCACCCAATAAGAAGCGGCGGGCCGATTCCATCTGGGGCGGAGCTAACGAGCCGAGGGCGTGTCACTCCCCGCTGGATATACGCAGCCACTTACCGGAGGTGACGTAAGATGCGCCCCCAGCTTGAAGAGAAACAGACGCCACCTCCAGCGCGACGATACCTCCCTGCATCTTTTGGACCGCGCTTTATCCTGTCCCTGAGCCAAGGTGCACCTTGTGCTATCCATCGACTACCTGCCCTTCCTTGCCATCAATCCCTGTGTGAGTCAGTCTTGTCCTGTTTATCTGTGGTCTGTCGGGGCTACTATAAGACCGTGATTAAGTGCCCACCTTCCTATGTTGTACCTCTTGTCAGTGTAATCTAAACGTTCTGCATAGAAATATTATAACCTCCTCCGGAGGTCTTGAGAACTGTACCCCTGGTGTCGTGTCATCTAACCCAGCCGTTGTGTCCTTTCCTTAATTGATTTAGCATAGCGCGATTTGGCCAACGTTCGAGTAGAATCGGGTAAACTGTGCAGACGCGGTCATACCAAACCGCTCGGTAAACTAACATCCAAAACCGCGTCTGTAACATTTGGTGTCGAGGAGTTGGATTCGGACCTGGGACTAAATTGTTAGGCCCAAATTTTGGAACACCAATTGTACTATTAGAGTAACATTTGGTGTCGGGAAGTGGGATCCGATCCGGAGCGCGTTTCACGCGCTCGAAATTATAACGGCGAAATTTGATTGTGTTATACAAAAAAAAATAAAAACCCGAATTTTGAAAGTCGCGCTATGGCAGACCAAGACGGCTGGGTTCCGGTAGAGGAGAGTGAGGCAGGGTCGATCCAGGACCAAAATGAGGGACATGAGAGCGAAGCAGTGAGGGTAGCAGAGTCGCAAAATGGCGTCCTTGCGCACGAGGTTGCAGGGCGCACAAAATGGCGCCTCGCACATAGCTACGGCGGCCGCACCCGCTGCACAAGTGGGAGGGATGGCCCAAATGCAGGCCCTCATGGAGCAATTTATGGCGCAAATGCAGGCGTCCCTCAACCTGCAGAAGGACGATATGAGGGCTAATAGTCAGCAATTGGGGAATCGGATGGATGCTCAGAGTGAGCAAATGAGGGCTGATAGTGAGCAAATGAGGGCTGATAGTGAGCGATTGGGTGAGCGATTGGAGGGCCAAATGGGGGCAATGAGGGACGAAGCGAGGGGTACCGGTGAGGGATTAGACAAGAAATTAGAGGGGTTAGACAATGGGATAGAAGGGTGAAACATGGGTTAATGGGGGTGGAAAATAGAATGGCTGCCAGGAGAATCAGATAGAGGGAGTGAAAAATGGGTTAGAGGGGTTAGAAAACAGTATGGAAGGCAAATTGAGGGACATGAGGGACCAAGCGGAAAGGGAAGTTAAACAAATGGGGCAGCAGATAGAGGAGGTCAGAATGGGGGTAGAAACCAAACTGGATGCTCACAGGAAGGAAATGGAGCAGATGAGGGTGGCATCTGGGCAGGAGATGCAAGTGATGGGAGAGGAGATCAGAAGAGGAGTGAGTGAGGAGGTCGGAGGAGTGGCGCGAGGAGGTGAGGCACTGTAAGGAGCGCATGGAGAAGGAGGTGAGAAAGGGGACTGTAAAATTGCAAGGTGGTATAGAGGAGTTGACGCTGGGAGTAGAACAACTGACAGTGGGACAAAAGGAGTTGGGGAACAGGTAAAGAAGAACACAGCGGTAATAGAGGGGTTAAAATCGACACAGAAGGAGATGAAAAAGGACGTAGGGGTAATTAAAAAAGAGTGTCAGACAGTACATGAGGACTTGACGAGGAAAATGAACAAGGTGGTAGAGGTGATGGAGGTTAAAGAGCGGGAGGTGCGGGAGCACATAGAAAAAAATGAAGTGGAGTTAGAGGAAGAACTTTGAAGGGCGCACGAGGAGATGAAGGAGGTGAAGCAGAAATTAGAAGAAGTGGAAGAAGGGGTGAGCGAAATTAAGAAGCGACGGAGAGAGATAAGAAAGAGATAAAGGAGGAGGTAAAGAATTGGTCCAAAGTCTGTGTTCGGATCGTGATGATGTGCTCATTAACCGGATGAGGGATTCGCAGGTGATGGAGGAGAAGCGAAGAGAAAGAGGACCCGGTGTAAGTGGTGACCAATATGGTCGTGCGTATGATGCGCCAGGTGATTTAATAAGCTTGGGGGTCGAGATAGACCCGGATGTTCGTGAGAGGCCAAGAGTGAGGTGTATGGCTGGTCCGGAGGGTATGGAACGAGAGGTGCGAGGTGTGGGTGAGCAAGGTTGTGGTGGTATGGAATGGGTAGCGGGTTGCGGAGGTGTGACCCATGCATCGACACCAACAGGGTAGTTGTTGGAGGGACCGGGGAGGCACGAGAGCCCCTTGGGGGTAATGTACTGTGGGGGCCCGGCCGGTTCGGCCCCGCGCTGACCCCGCAAGGGGCGACGCACGGGGTCCGGCAGGCGGGCAACGACTCGCATACGAGGTGGTGCCACAAGGTCCCACTCGCGCCGTATGACGGTGGGTAAGGGTCATCCCTGCCACCCTTCCCATGGTGGGGCAAATGCGCTATAGTTTATGGGGTGTATGGCAGTGAAAACTAGCCCGGGTGGGTTAGGTTATATTGATAGGGCCCTAGAAGATGACATTAGGTAACGTTAAGTTTAGTTAGTGACTGATACCTGTAGTGGGGACGCAGGTAGATTAGGGTGGATGATAATGACGAGGGAGCGCAATAGTTTAAAGGGACGACTGGGAAGCGCAAGTTTTAGAGGGGAGTAGTTAGATGAGATGATGCCGTGTGGTTGAGAATTGAACAGGTGTGATTGCACAGGTGTGCAACTGGACAGGTGTGTGGAGCAGTGGATGAGTAGTGAGTGTGGTGGATCAGCGCGAATGCGCTTGGGGAGAGAAGGGTGCAGGTGGCATCAGGTGTGAGAGCACAGGTGTGCAAGTACAGGTGTGTGGAATATATGGAGCAGAGAATGAGTGGTGTGGAGAGAGTTGGAGTAAGTGGTACGGGGTGGTGTGCATGGTGCGAAGGTGTGGATGGGGGAAGAGTGGACCCCTTTCACGAGTACCCGGGGCGGGTAGTGTAAGTGTTAGGTAGAGGGTATAGGTAAATTGTGGTTGGATATTGGCATTTGTGGTGCGGTTGCAGAATGGTATTGTGGATGGGTGCATTAGTGTTGTGGAAATGGCTGGGCGTGTAGCCTGTTAGTGTGGTGTAGTTGGTTGGGCACCTCCACCACTGTGAGGATGTCGGCCAGGTGAGGCCGCAGGTGGGCTCTGGGAGCCGTTAGTGTCAGTGGGGCCCGAGGATCCGGAGGACGGACCCGGGTAGCCCAGTGCCAGAGAGGGCACTGAGTGGGGAGAGCGCCAGAGGGCCTTCCCCAGGTAGTTAGGTTAGGGTAAGGAGCAGGTAAGCTCGGAGGCAACTGCAGTGGTGGAGGTGTGCAGGTGGGTAGACCTGCGGGGAGAGCGACACATCGCGGCCCAGAAATTGTGCGAGGGCACCGGGAGATGAATCGGGGGAGTGAGACCCCAAATTGAAAAGCACCACAGTTTGGTCAATGGGAATTGGTTTTTAGAACCCATAGTGTAAGAGAGGGCCAATGGTTTGGCAGGAGAAAGACCCCGGGTAATGTAAAGTTGTTAAAGTCATTTAGGAAATAGTTAGGATTGATGAACCTATCGCACCATACGCAGCCACTTACCTGAGGTGGTGATGATGACTCCACACCTGTGTTTCTTTGTTCTGTGTGCAGGAAAGGAGAATTGCTGTTTGGATTTGTGAGACGCATCACGACGTGGATGAGACATTGGGGTGATTCCATCTCTCCCTCCCTAGGAGGGACTGATGATGAATTGGTGATGGCAAATTATGATGTCGAGTTGGAAATGGCAAATTTGATTGGTTAGGAGGGAGAGAAGACGAATTTGGTTTATGGGAGGAACGGGGAAGACAGTAGGGACGTTTGTTGATTTGTAAAGTAGATGTTTATGGGTAGTGTTGTGTTTTGTGGATACAGTAAGGGGTAAGGGAGGGGCAATGTAGGTTACCTGGTTGGGGGGGGGGGGCGTACGGTAGGAACGTACCTGTCTCACCTGGTTCCCATGTGCCCCTAGTGTGCAGTACCTAATGTTGCGTGCACTTTTGCGCCCTTACCACCTTACTCACTTGTCTGCTTCTTTTGTCTCCCACCTCCGAGGATCTGGCTTTGGGGCAGAGAGAGAGGAGAGAGAGGTGCTGGCTCCGCAGTTGTGGGCCTGCACTTTCGCTGCTTGCTGCCGGGATCGATACACCATATGGACCGCAATTTTGGTGGCCACCCACAATGGACCGCAGTTCTTTTGCGGCCAAGCACCACCCGTGGATGGACCTATGGGTCAACGTGGCACCTATGCCATACAGGTGAACCACTAATAGTTGGCCCCCTGACGGCCCCAATTCAGAAATGGACGCGGTTGGCGCCTTTCTTTATTTTTAAAGAAGCAAGAAGGCCAAGTGCACCACATGAAGGCAAGACCAGCGGCAGAACATCGGCCGGCTGCGACACCACCGGTGATTGTTGAACATTTTATTGGTGCACCGGATGGTGCTGACTGTGTTATGGGGTGGTGCTTTTGGTGCTTGGATGGGGTGCTCTGCACATTATTAAAGGCCGTAAGGCCACAGAGCACTCGTGGGTTAGTGTATCGATGCTGGCATGCGTGCTCTCTCTATGCATAGCATCTGCATGTGTTCCTCCAAAAACAGGTCCTGGATCGTAGTGTAAATATCAGCGTAGTCTTGTGTAAATAATGCTCCCTACCAGCTGTATGTTTAGTTTGAGAATTCTTTCCGCGATTCGGTTATCCTGTGGGTGTGTTTCTGTGAGGAGAAGGGTGCAACGTCGCAGGGGGACATATTTACTCATTTGTGAACATCTGTAAAACTGTCGCACTCAGGGTAGAGTTAATAGTAGAGGGAACTACATCTGATTGCCACACTAAAGTAGGTAAAAATTTATCGGGTCGGGACGCCCCGAGGGTAGAGAAGGGTGCAATGTTGCGGATATGGGATTTGGCCTCCATCCATATCCGCTTGTAAATATTCCCCTATTTCCCCAATACTCCCCAACTATCCCCAATCCCCCATTCCCTAGTCCCATTGTCTGTAAACAACACTCTGTAGAACCGACCTTCCCCTTTTTCCCCCATTAAATGTCGTGCCCAGGTTCACCGCATCTCACGTAGACAACTATAGGACATCTTGCTAGTTATTCTTAGTCTATGTCAGTTAAGGACTCGTTTCCATTAATTCTGACTCTTCGTTGCACCAGAATGTGATTGTATGGCACCAGTAGTGAGTTTAGGACCTCCCCATACCTCCTCCCATCTTCCTCATGAAACTACAACAACAACAACAACAACTACAACAACAGCGCGCGGGGAGTGTGCGTCCTCACTCCGGCTTGGTTAGCCGCCATTGCCCATGTGCTCCGACGGGGTTACCACACAGGGGCTGACTGTCAGCTCCTCGTCAAGGGCGGAGCCCGGTAACCCCCCCGCACCCAATAAGAAGCGGCGGGCCGATTCCATCTGGGGCGGAGCTAACGAGCCGAGGGCGAGGGCGTAGCCGAGGGCGTATATGTATATATGTATATATATGTATATTTATATATATATATATATTGTTACGGATCGCGGTTTAGATGTTATGATGGGCCGAGCGGATGGTCCCCCGCGACCTAACAGTTCCCCCGATTCTTCCCCAACTCACCCGATTCCACTCGAACGTTGGCCAAATCGCGCTATGCTAAATCAATGATGGAAAGGACACAACGACTGGGATAGATGAAACGACGCAAGGGGTACAGTTCTCAAGACCTCCGGAGGAGGATATAATTAGTGGTGGAGAAAAGGGGTAGATTACAAGGTAGAGTGAGGTAAAAGACACAGAAGAGATAGGCACTTAGATACAATCTTATCTATCCCAGACAGACCACAGACAAACGGAACAAGGCTGACTTACACAGGGATTGATGGCAGGGAAGGACAGGCAGTCGATAGCACATGGTGCACCTTGGCTCAGGGACCGGATCAAGCACGGTCCAGTCCAGAGATGCGGGGAGGTGTCACAGCGCTCCGAAGGGACGTCTCTCTTGCTTCAAGCTCAGCGCGCATCTGACGTCACCTCCCTCTTCCTGCGCATGCTCAGCGGGGAGTGACACGCCCTCGGCTGGTTGGCTCCGCCCCAGATGGGACCGGTCCGCCGCTTCTATTGGGTGCGGGGGTTACCGGGCTCCGCCCTTGACGAGGAGCTGACAAGGAGCCCCTATTTGGTAACCCCGTCGAGCACATGTTCGATGGCGGCTCGTTGGAAAGGCCTGGTGCCCTCCCAACACCCCCTACCAACCAAGCCGGAGTGAGGACGCGCACTCCCCGCGCCCGCCGCTGCTGTTGTTGTTGGTGTTGTTGTTGCTGAACCGTGAGGAAGAGCTGCGGGGAGGTATTGGGAGGTCCTAAACTTCCTAACGGTGCCATACAATCACATTCTGGTGCAACGAAGGGTCAGAATTAATGGAAACGAATCCTTAACTGACATAGACTAAGAATAACTAGCAAGATGTCCTATAGTTGTCTTACATGAGATGCGGTGAACCTGGGTGCGACATTTAATGGGGGAAATAGGGGGAGGTCGGGTCTACAGAGTGTTGTTTACAGAAAATGGGACTAGGGAATGGGGGATTGGGGATAGTTGGGAAGTATTGAGGAAATAGGGGAATATTTACAAGCGGATATGGATGGATGCAAATCCCATATCCGCAACAATATATATATATATATATATATATATATATATATATATATATATATATATATATATATATATATATAGATATATTGTTGGCTCCCACTCCCACGTTGCGGGCAACGTATGATGTGCTTCTGTCACCAATAAACTTGAAATTGTGGGGGTTGTTGCTGGAGGAGAGTTGTTCTTTGTGTGGAGGTTTGGGAACGGTGCACCATGCAATGAGTGCATGCTCAGTAGCATTGGCAGCAGGAAGATGCAAGTGGCAGCATGATCAGGTGCTTGCGGTGGTGGTGCAGATGGTGCAACAAGAGGTGCTGAGATCAAGAGAGAAAAGAGTGGAGAAGGAGACCGATGGGGGAGAGGTGTTGTTTGTCAGAGGGCCAAGTGGAAAGAAGAAGAGGAGGAGGAGGAGGTGGAAGGCAAGATGGCTGTTAGATGCTTGAGATTGGCAGGTGGTGGCAGACCTAAAGCCACAATTGGTATTCCCAGAGGAGATCTGTGTGCCAAGGTTGCTGCCTGACATTGTCATCTGGACAGGTGCAACAAGACAGGTCATCTTTGGGGAATTGTCTGTACATTGGGAAGAGAACATGGAGGAGGTGCATGAGAGGAAGAGAGGAAAGTACAATGAGCTGGAGGCAGAGTGTCAGGAGAAGGTTTGGCGAGTTTCTTGTCGGCCATTTGTGGTGGGGTGTAGAGGGTATATTGGCAATTCCTTTTCTGCATTTCTTGCTCGGCTTGGTGTGTGGGACAGAAAGAAGGAGGATGTGTGACAAAGTTGCCCAGGTTGCCTTGAAAGGCTCACTTTGGATATGGAGGAGGTTTATGGAGGCACGTCGAACGGTGTAGGTTGAGGTTGTGGGTGGTGGTTCATTTCAGTCTAAAGGGGTAGTGACTGAGCATGGAAGAGAAATGGAGGTGTGTGTGTGTGTGTGTGTGTGTGTGTGTGTGTGTGTGTGTGTGTGTGTGTGTGTGTGTGTGTGTGTGTGGTGTTTGTTTGTGTGTGTTTGTGTGTGTTGCAGGAGTGGGTGTGGTTTTGCATGAATGTGTTTTTGTTTGAATGGTGCATGTTGTAAGGGTAGGTGGTCTTTTTTTTGTTTGTTTTTTTCTGGTGCATGAGAGTGGATTAGGGGATGTGGATTCTGGGAGTGGAGGCGGTTTTGTTGTTGTAGTCTGTGTTCTCAGTGGATGGGGGTGGGGGTATGTACGCATGTGGGTGTAGCTGCTGCATGTGGAGGCGTATGTACCCCTGCTGGCCCACCTTAGCTGACCGTATCGATGTTGAAGGCCCGAAACGGGATGATGATGAGGACCTTGACTGAGGACCGGGTCAGTGAGGCACACTTGTGAACAGGTGTGTTTTGAAATTATACATACTAGCAACGGTACCTGCCCTGCGGGCGGGACTTCAATTGGCAAGCCCAAATGAAAAGGGAAAATATCAGAAATTGAAGGCTTTTAAAAAATATTTTAAACGATTCATATAAACATCCGTTGAATCATATCACATGTAAATCATCAAAATCTAACCAGTACATGGCGCCCATTTTGAAAAAAGATTGAATTCTGCAAAACGGAAGCGACCGCTACACGTCTTTCTCAGTCGCACGTTTATTTGTGAAGAATGCGCGCCGAATCTGTAACACAGAAGCTCTCCTCCCATGAGAACTGCAATGTCATTGTTGACTGGCCCTCCCCTTCCCCCCTCCCCCTCCCCTTCCCCTTCTCCTCCCATCCCCCTCCCCTCCCCCTGCCTTTCCCCTCTACCCCTTCCCCCTTACCCTTCCACCCTCTCCCTCCCCTTCCCCTTCCCCCCTCCCCCTCCCCCCCTGTCCCCCTCCCCCCCCTCTCCTCCCCTCCCCCCTCCCCTCCCCCGCCCAGCAATGCCGGGTACTTCTGCTCGTATATATATATACATTTCCATAATCGTGCCTGACAAAACTGTAGTATTCTGAGACTTTAGTCAGACACGGATCCAAGTCTTGTGCGAATCCTTATTTAGGTGGTATCACCCACAGACCTGGGATAGAAAGACTCAGACTTGGATTCATACTCTACATTGTTAATTTTCAACTTAGCTTAACATGTGTCAAAATGGGCAATTCAGAGAATAAGTTTTTTGTTGATTGTAATTGGGTAGAGACTTCAAGTTTAGAATACTAAGCTTACCTGGTCACTGACATTAGAAAGAGCCTATCTTTCAATAACTAGTTCATTGACGATTTATGCTGCAGTGGATTGCGTGTTTGTAGATCTGCCACTGGGATGTGGCGGCTCGCAATGTGCTGCTGGCGGGACAACAGGAAATGCCCAAGCTTGCAGGCTTTGGATTGGCTGCAGAACGTGAGGTTAATAATCATCCAGGTGATAAGGTAATTGCATTTATCCTAATAATAACTGCATTTATTATTATTATTATATTTACTTGACTAGCAGGTGCAGTTTCTGAAATACAAACTATTACTTCCATTGTGCTCGTGTGGCGATGGAGTCGGGGTGGTGTGGGGAAAGAAGCTGTGGAGGGGAAGATGTGGGAACTCTTGCTATGTGAGATTTATTTAGAAACATAAAAAAACACAGAGGAACGACCGGAATGATCAATGGATTTATCTTTATTTCCTTATTTCTGTTGCCATATTGAATGGATCAATAACCATCTGTTCTTAAATATTCTTGCTATGAATTTGCGTAATATTACAATTGACCCTAGATGGGGCTAGTGGCAAAGTTTTCACAAAATAATGTATCATCATGAAGCCCAGCCACGCCTAACTAGAAGCAGTTTTGACCCTCATATTTATCTCTTCTTGTAGTTCTAAATCATATGTAATGGCAGTGGAAATATCCCCACACAAGAATGTATCCACCAGAAGCTTGTACTACTTTGCGCCCGAACCTTATTTCAGGAGAGATTAATGTCAGCAGTCACTTTCAACCCACTTTATGTGAATTGTAACTGTGCTGATAGAAAAAAAAAACATGAAAACGTGGTAGCCTCACTTTCATGTGTAAAAAGCAAGAATATGGCTCATTACAAACATTCCTAATTTTAAAAAATCGAGTAAATGGTTAAATGTTGCTGTGGTTTATGAAAGGCCTTTGTTGGTGTTTTGTTAGTTTGTTTGAAGTAATGGTTGCACTTGATGCTTGTGAAGGAAAGAACTCTGTGTCCTCAGGTACGGATCCCTGTGCGCTGGTATCCTCCAGAGTATTTGGTGGCAGAGAGCTTTGGAGAGCCTGGAGAGATTTGGAGCTTTGGTGTCCTACTGTGGGAGATGATTAATTTGGGTGAGTAAATTTGGTGAAGTGCTGCAGACGTTTCTTTAGAAGTTAAGTGCAATCAAGCTCCTGGAACTGCAGGTTGAAGAGAGTGCATAGACCGTCACAAACATCTTGAGCATCCCTGTGTCATCCGTTTAACATCTGCAGCAGCATTTCACTGCCACAAATAATACCAATGACGGATTATGAAGTTGGTGACCACACAACATTGAGGAAGACGCATCCATTGCTTCCATCTGAAAGAATGCTTCAAATATGCGAGTGAGACAGCTCGTAATATCATCGGAGATCATTCAATGCTGACACAGGGAGATGACGACTGGCATACAAGAATCTCTGACATGAATAGCAGCCCAGAGACCAATACTGACAGCTTGCCACCATTGTGTCAGACTCCGTTGCTCCCAGCTTCATGTCGACTGGAATCTTCTTAATCAATGAGAGCTAGTTTTGACTCGATGCTTCGGATGGTAAAGTGAGAGTTGCCCGATTACCAAAACAATGGCTTCTATAACTTGTGTGGGATGAATGATACTGCAGTTAACATTGGGAGGTTTTGTGTCTTTCAACAATTGCAAATAAGGAGAAAGTTGATTTCTAACTTTATATAAATACATATATTATTACCCTGTGCTCGCAACGCGAAAAGCAGGGTTTGGCAATTGGTTGCGTACGTGTGGCGTACTTGTGGCGTATGTGTGGCGTACGTACGTGCGTGCGTGTCTGCATTAAAAAAAAAATCATTTTCATGGCAACCATTGGTCCGATTGACACAAAATTTTACCATCGGAGTGCCTTCTCCTGTATAATTTTTTATTTATAATTATGACATCATAGGTCACATGATATGGACGCCATTTTGGAAAAACGTTACACCTCTATCTCCGAAACCGCTCAATGGAAAAAATTGAGACAAGGCCCATTGTCAAGTACTCAGCATGGGGAATAAGATGTCAATTATGATGTCATCGGTGCCCTCATGATGACGTCATGTTTTGACAAGTACACTGCTTGATCTGATCAGTTTGAAATTTCTTGAGCGTGATCTACACAACAATTATATTAGAGTATATACATTTATGATGTCACGTGGTCTGGCAACTATATTGGATCAAAGAAAAAAAAACCTTCAACAACAGTTGTTGACTGTGTTGGCTCACACCACGTTGACTACAAAGGGTAAGTATTCTATGAATACCATCTAGTTTTATTTGGGTCTATGAGTTTTCTGGTAGTGTGTCTCTGCTAAAGTAGTGTGTGCATATTTGTGTGTGTTCCCAGGTCAGATTCCGTATCCTGACTTGGTTTCGACCCAATCTGTATCAGCTTTCATCAAAGCAGGGAAGACGATGAACAGACCATCCCATTGCAGCACTGAGCTGTGTGTATCTGAACTTGCAGTTTGCTTCCAACAATGATAATCTTTTGTTAAACTATAATGCAATATACAAAATCTATAAGAGAACACAATCACTTAAAAATTTTACACTGTTCATCTGCAATACTGGGTTTCTGTTAAGTGGACTCTTTCCTGTACATGTCCAACATTCCCTCACTGAAAGAAGATTATAGCATGTCAACTTCCTTTCTGCCAAGGTTGAGAAATTCTCAGCCTCTCTCGACTCAAAAACGGATAATCTGCCTTGTCTACTCCCTCTCTGCTCTTTTCAAGTCATTTTCTGAGTGCACTTGCCTGCATCATAGAATATCACCAACATTGCCCCTACTCATACTATAAAAAATTAAATGTTGAAGGCTCCAGTCATGGAGTATATAGTCTTCATCGAGGCCAGGCCTTAAATGAAAGAACTGCATAGATAGAGAAGTGAAGAAAGAGAGAATAGTCTGTGTTTTTGAGGAAGTAAAAAATCTGCTTTTTGAAAAGGGGAAGATCATACGTGTTTGGAAAGACATGAGAAGGTAAAGAGTTGCAGAGTTTGGCAGGGAAGGGGAAGAAGCAAACATCATAATGGCCCACGCTTGAGTTGCCAATGGTCACACAATAATCATGCGATGTAGTGGCTCTTGGAGTATTCCATGGTCTCATTAATGGCAGAGGTACACAAGCAGCAAGTTATTGAGAGCAGAAACCGAAGTAATATCTGTAGAAAAGAGAAAGAGAGCCGACTTTGCGGCATAATTCAAGTGGGTCGAGTTTTGAGGTCAGATTGGGAGAGTTGATAAGTCGGATTACTTTAGATTCAATTCTGTCCTGTAAGTATGTGGAGCTAGAACCTCCCCAGATGTGAGAGCAGTACTCTATACTAGGACGATTCAATCCGTTATAGAGTTGAAGCAACTCACAGTCTTCAAGAAGAATCTTCGACATCTGAACAGGACTCCTACTTTCTTTGAGGCAGACTCATCTGTTTCTGTGATGTGTGGATTCGAGGATAAATTTGATGTTTGGGTAATACCTAGTAGGTTTATTGTATCACATGGTGTAATTGTGGAGCTTTCAAAGGAGATTGGAGAGTTGAGAGGAGTTTTAGAGAGAGAGAGAGAGATGGGAAGAAATTGAGTTTTAGAAACATTAAACTTAACCTGGTTACATTTTCCCCACTGGGAAATCTTGTCCAAATCTGAATTTAAAGAGGTGGCTGTGATGAAAGATGTAGATCGAGTGAGAGAAGATGAGGCAGATGGGAAGACCATGGAGAAATGGAGAAATGTAATGTCATCAGCGCACGAGTGCATTTGGTTATTTGTAGAAGAGAGGAGGTCACTGATAAAAAGTAGGAAGAGTGTTGGAGACGGGACAGAATCCTGAGGGACACCGTTGTTGATGTGGAAGGTGGAAGATGTTGAACCATCAACAATTACAGAGATAGAGTGGTCCGAGAGAGAGAAGAGTGAAGGAGGAAAGCCAAAAGAGGGAAGCTTGGATATCAGACCCTGATGCCAAACTTTGTCAAAGGATTTTGAGATATCGTGGCCTACAACAAAGGATTCTCAAAAGTCTCTCAGAGAAGAGGCCCAAACATTCATAATATAAGAAAGGATATCACCAGTAGATGTTGCCTTGCGAAAGCCATATTGTTGGTCAGATAAAGGAATGTGAGATTCAAGATGCTTGAG
The DNA here is from genome assembly GCF_964187855.1 of Myxine glutinosa. NCBI lineage: Eukaryota > Metazoa > Chordata > Myxini > Myxiniformes > Myxinidae > Myxine > Myxine glutinosa. Next base: position 47,540,144 of record NC_136266.1, on the reverse strand, counting down.
GAAATGGGAATTGAGAAGACATTCAAATAGTTTGGAAATCGTAGAAGTCAGAGCAATAGAATGGAGGTTAAAGGGTTTGCAAGATCACCCTTTTAAAAAATAGGCTGTACTGAGGTGGGTTTCCAGGAAAGAGAAAAAGTTTGGGTTTTTAAACAAAAATGAAACAAACGATTAAGCATGAGAGCAGGTTCTGAGGCACACTCCTTCAAGTCACGAGGAGGAATGCCATCTTGTCAGTATGTCTTGTGTCCCGAGAGAGGAGTACTTTTTTGACTGCATGAAAAGAGATTATTGGATTTCTGTGATTATTAGCCTGGTGTTGGCTTAGCGGTTAGGGTGCCGGCTTGGGATCCTAGGATCCTGGGTTCCAAATCCCAGGCGATCGCTGAATTAACACCAGGGGGGTTGACTCAGCCTGTCATCCTTCCGAGGTCGGCAAATTTAGTACCAGCTTGCTGGGATGAATGATCACGGTGAGTACCCCGGTTTAGAATAGGTACACCGTATCCCTGCGCATCGTAAGAGGCGACCAAGGGTTGGCGTCAGGAAGGGCATCTGGCCATAAAAACATTGCCTCAAACAGGGAACCATGATTGTCATGGGGCCCGCAAGGCTAACCCCCGCTCTAGCGGGGAAAATGGCCTTAAGACGATCATTCATTCATTTTCATTCATATTCATTCATTCATTGTGCCCAATAGTTGCCCGAAACTGCCTTAATGTCGATTCAACCCCTCCATCACCTTGCTCTCCCATGAACCTTGATCTTGTATCGAGATTGAAAAATAACTTAAACTGATTGTGCTTTGATGTTTCTCTTTCTGCAATTCTGTTTTTTTGTTTTTTATTCCATAAACTTAACAACTCAAATGGTTGAGTGAGAGGTTTGATGAAGATGCTGTATTATTATTTAATAGTGGGGTCACCTGTGGGAATCCCACAGGCATGGACGTGTGTGACATTTGGACATATTGAGTTAGATGCTGCACCTGCACATTCTGTTTCACAAAATGGTTACTGGCAATTTATCAGATGCACAAATGATGTAATCTACACAATTTATTTACTTCTGAAAACATGTGAATGCATGTGCGTGGACAAGGGAAATATAGTTTGAAATGTGTTGTTACATCTCATGTAAAATGTGACTTTAAGAGCTCAAATCCTCTCCCTCCCACATCACGCACACGGGGGAGAGTGGGTCACACATACACACATACACACATACACACATACAACACACACACACACACACACACACACACACACACACACACACACACACACACACACACACACACACACACACGTGTACACCGACACACATGCATACACATATACACACACATACACACACACACACACACACACACACATACACATACACATGCACACGTACATACACATGTACACCGACACACATGCATACACACACACACACACACACACACACACACACACATATATATGCACATATATACACATATACATCCACACACACACACACACACACATGTACACCCGCACACACATACACACACACACACACGCATATACACCTATACACACACACACACACATGTGTACACACACATACATACATACAAACATACATACACACCCACACACATATACACATACATACACATATATACATACACATACACACACGTACACACACATGTACACCGACACACATGCACACACATACACATACACACATCTACACATGCGCACACACATATGTGCACTACTCACAATAAGTTAGGGAGATTGTGGGAGTGAGTTTTTTTTTTTTTATAGGGGTTAGGGCTATGGTATTGAAATCAAGAATGCTGTGTTTTTTCACACATTAATAACCATAGAATTAGGACCAACAACTTTTTTCAACATAATTAATACACAAAATCAACCACACCGAAGAACCTGCCAATATCCCTAACTTATTATGAGTAGTGTATATACACATATACACACACACACATGTACACCCACACACATCCCACATGTCCCACATGTATATATCCCACATCCCACATGTATATACATGTTTAAAGTGTACGTGCACATAATTAATAAAATAAAAACGAAGAAATATCTCTCGGTAATTTCCGGAAACTCTGTGAAATTCGATGACATTCGCTCGGTGAAAAATTTCCTTTGGACAGTGTATCATCGCTCCGAACGAAATATCTGTCAGCAATTTCCCGTCTGTTAATTTTTTTATTTTACATATGTGAATTACACGTCCATGCACGCGTGAAATGGAGTTTGTTTTTGCACACGTGAACCTTTACTTCCGGACAATAATGTTGAATGAAATAAGAACGAAGCTTGAGGTTCATTGTTGACATCATTGTTGACGTCGACGTCGGCATCATTGTTGACGTTTTTGTGACGACTGTCATCAAACGGAAAAGTGATATATCTTAATGGAAAAGAAAAAGCAAATTTTTAATATATGTCGACATTTTGCCGTCTGTGTCATGTTGGGCGGTGTATGATGCAACATGCCGCGATTTTTTATATATATCGGCATTTTCCCGTGTGTGCATTTATTTTTTCAATTATTGCTGAAACCGAGTCTAAAACCATCGATAAAAATTAAATCGGATGGTGAATCCGAGATAAAATCGCGAGGGTGACTCAATGAATGGGCTTTATGTTACAGGCCTTCGAAAATGCATTTCATTCTATAAACGGAAACTTTCATTGGATTTTCTTCCCGTTTTTTTTCAACCGAGTCTAAAACTATGTTAGCGACTGTGAAAAATGAAATAAGATATCGAATTTGAGTTGAAATAAAACTGTGAGAGAGAGCAAGACACCGCGGGCCTAACAAAAGGGCCTCAAAGCTATGCGAGTTAATAAAATGGTGGATATATGTTTATGAAGCCTCTCCCAGGATGGGTGGAGCTACTCTAAACGGAGTAAGCCACACCCCCGGACAGACAGACAGAATCGCCTACGGCTATTATAATATAGATTACACATTTTCATCTGTATCATGTAAGCAAATTGAAATGAATGAAGTGTTGAATCCTCACATGAAAACAGTCCCCAAACCTTTGAGCTGTCTAGTTTGCATTTGATTTTTGAACCGACTATAAACTGGAGGATTGCTGCATCAAAAAGTGCTCTGATGGACACTCAGCTCTGTGTCCTGTCTGCTAGCATTAGTTGCTGGACATTATAAAAACTCCCACTGTCTTTTAATGAAAAGTATGTAAGTTATCGCCTGCATCATGCCTGAATAAATGATAAACTAGAAAGCATCTGAAAATGCAAATCCCGTCTGCGTCCGTTTGTATTCAGACGTCTACTTCTTCCGTATGCTGAAAATAACGAAAACGGTTTGAAAAAAATACAAAATGAAAATTTATGATTTTATGCAGCCTCGACCTTTGACCTTTTGATCTAAAAAAAACAATCGGCTTGTAGCTTTTTATTGGTGAACCAATTCATTGACGCAATATGCAAATTCTTAAAATTTCAGGTCAATCGGGTTAAAATTGGTGATTTTTATACAACCTTGATTTGTCCTTTTGATCTAAAAACACAATCGGCTTGTAGCTTTTGATTGGTGAAACAATTCTGTGACCCAATATGCAAATTCTTTAAATTTCAGGTCAATCGGAAGAAAATGGACGATTTTATGTGATGCTGAACTTTGATAAAATTATTAATTTGCCTTCTTCATAGTCTCATAATAAAGCTTTGTTGAAAATTTGATGACAAAACTCAAATGGTAAATTTAAATTTCAGGTCAATTGGATGGAAATTGATGATTGTATGTGAGGCTGACCGTTGACCTTTTGACAAAATTATTAATCTGCCTTCTCTGCATTATCATAATGGAGCTTTGGTGAAAATTTGATGACAATAACTCAAATGATAAACTTACGGCCTGGACAGACACCCACAGACTCGCACACAGACTCGCACGCAGACTCGCATACAGACTCGCACACAGACTCGCACGCAGACTCACATACAGACAAACACGCAGACAAACACGCAGACAGCCACACAGAAGTGATTGCAAAACCCCATCTCCTGCTGTGCAGGGGACGGGCTAATTATTGGTCTAATCAACAGGGGGCACTGCATCAGTGGCACAACCATGCTCCCAGCAGTCATGCAAACATGCAGCCACATGATTCGCACAGATTAATGAATTCCACAAAAAAAGACATCGTCATAAATTGCGTTATTCATTCTTTTCTCCATATCTTTCAGCTTTTCCGTGATCGAGGCGTGCTGGAATCAAAATCCATCCGAGAGGCCCAGCTTTGAGGATCTCAAAGAGATGATCCATGGCTTGCTCATATCTGGGAAGGTTTGTTCCCTCAACCACGTTGTTGTTGTTGTTGTTGTTATAAAATGCTCATCATGAGGCCGTCATTGAGACAAAGAATGTGTTATCAATGCAGTGGAATTAAGCACATTCATTGTCGTGTTCTAAAGAATCGAAAACCGACTTTGGTTTCAAATCTCATCCATTGCTGAATAATAAATACTAGGGCATGCCCGTACTATATCTATATCTAAAATTATATCCCCCCCCTCTATTTACATGAAATGGTTTGGTCCAAAGCGAACGGCTTGCGAGTACGGTGACAATCCCCCCCCTCTATTTACATGAAATGGTTTGGTCCAAAGCGAACAGCTTGCGAGTACGGTGACAATCCCCCCCCCTCTATTTACATGAAATGGTTTGGTCCAAAGCGAGCGGCTTGCGGAGTTTGGTAAAGAAATCGCCATAGCGTGCACAAAAGCGCAGGAAAGCGAAAGAATCGCAAATTAGTTTTAATTAGTTTTAAAACATAGTTTAACGGCAACATAGTTTGCCAACGTGAAATAAATGAATACGCTCTCAAATGTGCCGTCCGAGGCAGAGTCTGTTCGGCACGTTCGGCACACGTGATAGCTCGCTGCTCTCTGATTGGTTGAATCGTTTTTTGGACATAGCTCGGTAACTACTTCTCCGATTAATATGAAACCTTGAAAAGGCACATCCTCGGGTCCCCAGCAATATACCTGGCAAGTTTAAAGTATATCGGACCCGTGGTTGTCGAGAAACAGCGGTCACAGACATACAGACATACATACAGAGATTACTGGAATTATAGATAGATGTGGAGTTAGGTGTGGCAGACGACTCTAACATTTCCCTAACAGCATTTGCTCTGCTGCCATTAATCTGCTACATAAGAGAGATGTTGGTCTGCGTGTCTGTCTGTCGCCATTTTTCTCAGAGATGGCTGAACGGATCTTCGTCAAACTTTCAGAGGTTCATCAGTGAGTGCCTGGGAGTGTTTTAGGCCAAAAAAAAATAAAAGAAAAAGTATGAAAAAAAAAAAAAGATCGTTTTTTGGGATTTCGCTCGATATCGCTCGATAGTGCCTAAGCCTTTTAAAATTAATAACAGTTATATACAAGTACACATTCGCAAAAATAAATACAAAACAATCGCCAGACATTTGAACACAAATAAATCGAACAATTCCAAAAGTGTACGAAGTTGGTAGTAACGCTTCTTCTTCTTCTTCCTGATCAGCATCACACTTAACTCAGAAATGTGATGAACGCCGCATTCACCAGCATATATTCAACGAAAAGGTGATGAACCCCGTTCCTCTCCTGCCTCCCTCCCCCCTAACCCCCTTTCCCACCTCTCCCTCCTGCCCCCCCCCCATCACCCCTCCCCCCCTATCCCCCAAAGCCCACCCCCTCCTCACCCTTACCCCTTCCCCCCTGCCCGGCAACGCCGGGTACTTCTGCTAGTGCTTCATAAATGCAATTCAATGATAACTTGCCTCCAACCAACCACGATAATGAGCGAACCCACAATAATATCGGAATAATTGGGGCCATTAGAGAGCCAATAAATAAATGATTAAATAATAATAATAATCAATAAATAAACAATTGGGCCAACATTTGTGGGTAGTAGTTGTTGTTGATGTTGTAGTAGTGCTGTAGTAGTAGTTGTTTGTGATTGTAAAATAATACATGACCAAATGATAAGTATCATAGAAATCAACTTGATACAGATTAGGTTACATGATTAGGATCGGTTAGGGAAAAATACACCAGTGGTCTTAGGTTCATGAAGGAACCAGTACATAAATTTCTTGCAGGACAATGACACAAATGCACTTTTCCATTGATTACAAGGACATTAATAATACATGTTCCCTTTCAAAGAACTTCCATGCAGGAGGAAGCCATTAGGCCCATCAAAGCCTGTGCTGGTGTGGCCAATCTGTACTTGTTTTTTGTATTCTCTTCTTTTTAAATGTTGAGCACCAAGGAAGGAAGCAGCATATACCATATTCAAAATCTTTGGTATGCCTCGGCCAGGGTTTGAAACACTGACCTCCGAGGCTCAGAGTAGATGCTCTGACCACCATTAGGACACCAGACGATGGATAAAATAACAGAATATATGTGATTTGAACCTGTGATCATGTGAGCTAAGTGCTCAGATTGGAACATGAAAACAGGCCAGCTTCAGCATGTGAGTCTTTCGTTTTTCTTTCTTTCTCAGAGCCAAATGGAGATGAAACTCTTCAAAGAAGAATGTGGGCCATGGAATGAACCCGATTACCAATTGTATCCTGTTGCAGGCCATAATCTCCATGCCATTGCAGCCACTCCATCAGCCCCCGACATTTGCAGTAGTGTTGTTGTGTCTACCCCCCTTCGCACACCCACATTTTGTCGTCCACCTTTGCCTCCTCCATATTAGACACCCAACTGTCCTTCCTTGTATTCTCACTCTATTTCGCCACTGTTTCCTGTATAAAGTCAAGTCACTCACTACCTGGGAATTTTCCTGATTATATGTAGCTCCTTCAAAGTTTTCAAGTTAGTTCGGGTGTACAAATCATAAGCTGCTCTTTTCTACGTCCAAAGAATGAAAAAGGAATTTCCTTGTAGTCCATCATCTCCAACCTATCCTCCTGAAGAACGTGCATGGATGTTGCCTCACCTTACCTTGCCAGCTGCATCCTTGCACCTCTTTTCACCCCTCAGCCCAAATTGGGCTAAGGGGTATTGTTGTCCGGGCGTCCGTCAACTTTTGGTTTCCGTCAATTTCGAGCAGAACGGCTTGTCCGATTAAATCCATTTTTACACTGTGTGTTGGGGTTGAGTAGAGGAAGGTTCCTTTCAAAAATGGGCGCGCTGTGATTTTCAATATGGCCGCCACGGCAGCCATCTTGAAATTGGTTTCCATCAATTTCAAGCAGAACGGCTTGTCCGATTAAATCCATTTTTTCAGTGTGTTTTGGGGTTAAGTAGAGGAAGGTTCCTTTCGAAAATGGGCGTGCTGCGATTTTCAATATGGCCGCCACGGCAGCCATCTTGAAATTGCTTTCCACCATGCATGTGCTGAGGGGTTACGCCCGCCTTGCGGTGCTATTTATTAATTATGCAAGGTAAGGTTTATCCACAAAGATAATGCATTTTCTTATGGTGACAATAAAGGTCTAAGCCTTCTGGCATTGTAGCAGGCAATATCCCATAAAAATAAAAATAACAAGCGTTACGCCTCGGTCCCCCGTCGGTGAAGTGATGCGAGTTGACAAAGTGGAAGACGCAGAAAACATGCTATGATATGATATTTCGCTCACAAGGTTCAGACATACATGGAGGCGGCCATCTTGGATTTTGACGTGGCGACCCAATTTTCAATAGCGTTCTTCCTTGTGCCTAGATACACCCACACACCAGATTAGAAGTTGGTACTTCACTTATTTTTCAAGATATTTCACTCACAAGGTTCAGACATATATATGGTGGCGGCCATCTTGGATTTTGACATGGCGACCCAATTTACAATAGCGTTCTTCCTTATGCCGAGATACACCCACACACCAAATTAGAAGTTGGTACTTCGCTTATTTTTCAAGATATTCATCTCACAAGGTTCAGACATACATGGCGGCGGCCATCTTGGATTTTGACGTGGCGACCCAATTTTAAACAGCCTTTTTGCTTGTGCCGAGATACACCCACACATCAGATTATAAGTTGGTACTTAGCTTATTTTTCAAGATATTCCGCTCACAAGGTTCAGACATACATAGCGGTGGCCATCTTGGATTTTGACGTGGCACAAGTTCCTAACTTTAAAAAGTGCTCAGACCCATTCATGGGCTTGTACAATGTACATCGATCAATGTGGGGAAAAGATATTCGTATGTGGAGAAAATATCGTTGTTTACTTTGGGGTGATAGTGTACTTTGACATGAATTACAAGTATGTTAGTCAACCATAAATACACCATAATGCAGTCTATGGGATTTAAACAAGGGAATTTTTGCATCTCTTGGTAAATGCTCAGATGTGCTGACCACACAGACCAAATAACACATTTTTAAACAGGAAATTGATCTTTTTTTCTTCTTTTTAAAAATGAAAACATTCCATTTACTATTTACATGAACAGTATGTTGTGAAGATATCAGAGATACATCCGACTCCTTGTCATTAATAGGATACCAGTATAAAAGTTCGACAAAAATGATGGGTTGGAGTTATTTTATTCGAAATATTCAAGGAGATTGGAAGATATGATGTTTTGCCGCAAGAAAAAGCGTTTTTTTTGTTTTTTGTTTTTTTCCACCCAGTTAGGGTTAGTGTGCTGTGCTGTGCTGTGGTGTTGTGGTGTTGGCTTAGCGGTTAGTGTGCCGGCTGGGAATCCTAGGATACTGGGTTCGAATCCCGGTTGATCGCTGAATTAATGCCAGGGAGGTTGACTCAGCCTGTCATCCTTCCGAGGTCGGCAAATTGAGTACCAGTTCACTGTTAATTCCCTGTGTGTCGCAAAAGTCGACCAACAGGGTTGGCGGCAGGAAGGGCATCCGGCCATAAAACATTGCTTCAAAAAAGGATCACGGTGCCCGAAAAAGGCCAACCCCTGCTCTGCGGGGAAAAATGGCCTCTAAAGGTGGTTCTTATGTGTATATACACCCACACACCAGATTAGAAGTTAGTAGTTCGTTTATTTTTCAAGATATTTCGCTCACAATGTTCAGACGTATATATGGTGGCAGCCATCTTGGATTTTGACGTGGCGACCCAATTTTTAACAGCGTTCTTCCTTATGCATAGATACACCCACACACCAGATTAGAAGTTGGTACATCGCATATTTTTCAAAATATTCCGCTCACAAGTTTCAGACATACATGGCGGCGGCCATCTTGGATTTTGACGTGGCGACCCAATTTTCAATAGCGTTCTTCCTTATGCCTAGATACACCCACACACCAGATTAGAAGTTGGTACTTCGCTTATTTTTTCAAGATATTCCGCTCACAAGGTTGACATTAATGGCGTCAGACATACATGGTGGTGGCCATCTTGGATTTTGACGTGGGTTGCACCCACACACCAAATTAGAATTCGGTCCTTCGCTTAGGCACGCACACATGCACGCACGGACGGACGGACAGACACACGGATGGAGGGGAAAACCATAGTCCCCCTTTCGCTCTGTGGTGCGGTGGATAATATAAATTCCTGCTCTCTTCACCTTTGAAGTTTCATCCTATTTCACCACACTTTTGTAGTTGAACTGACTTTATTTAATTTTATTATTTGTCTTGGATTTCAAGATGGCCGCCAACCTTAGTGAGACTTGGCATTGCTATCATCTCTTTTGTGAATGTGTGTTGGTACTTCTATGGTTGTGTCTTGGACATATGTTTTCTTCTTCTTCTTTTCCTCTTTTTATTTTATTACCCCTGCCACCAAAGGTGGTGGGGGGTTATGTTTTAATCCCTGTCTGTCTGTTTGTCTGTGAACAGGATATCTCAAAGTTGTGGATGAGTTAGTTAGGTGACAACAAGCCAATTCAATTTGGTTCATGTCCGGATCCAGATCTGGTCTATCAGTGGAATACAAAACGTAAACTATTCAGTCTGGCGGAGGTATATGCTCTCTACCGAGTGCAATTCTAGTTCTACTTGTTTTGCTTTAACTTTATCTAACTTTCCTGTAGCCCCTTCCCTCGAGTGGCTTCCTGCCGTGTTTGGGGCAATTTGCATAAATAAATAAAAATTAAATCCCTGAACCCGCATAATCCGTTAGTTGATGTTGCAACCACTTTTATATTAAAGTCGACAAATGCAGATTTTAAATATTTTTTCTCAATGCAAAAATCCATTTCACGTGGATTGATATGATATTCATTCATTTACTATACTTCACCAAATGTCTGTCTGTCTGTCTGTTCGAAGGTTCCGTAAAAACTGCTGAACCCATCGCAAAGATATTTTGGGTGGATAATCCTGGGATCCCCAGGAGTAAAATAGGCTATTTAGTTTTCCCAATTTCAGCTTTAGTCTTCAGCATTCTCAGGTTTGGACTCCCGCATAACATTCACGTTCACATAACGTTCATTGTGACGTCTTCTTATGTCGAGCAACGGTACCCGCCCTATGGGCGGGGCTTCAATTGGGAGGCCCAAATGAAAAGGCTAATATCAGAAATTGAAGCCTTTTTTTTGTTTGCGAACAGTTACGTTTTTCATGGAAGTCCTTCACGATCTTGCTGTCCATGTCTGACGTGCGACTGAAGGTGCTCCAGGAATGTGGAATTTATTTGTTTCATGCTTTAGCATTCACCGTATCTGCATTGTCCGTTTGCTTCTGGCCTCCCACCCGTGCGTAGCACGGGTATTTCTCTAGTTAGGATAATTTGATGTGTGACGACATGACGTTTATTGATGTTTATTAATAAGCACAATCATTTTTCCCATCCCTCACTTGAATATTGATACCATATATATGAAATAAAGTATATCAAAGCAAAAGAGATGATCCAGGCAAATGGACAATATATTTCTTGCCAGTGATCGATCTGACGTGTCTACATCAAAGAGCTGTGCGTAACCTGGCTGGCAAATATGGTTTCACACGCAAATATGTTTGTGTGTGTGTGTGTGTGTGTGTGTGTGTGTGTGTGTGTGTGTGTGCGTGCGTGCGTGTGTGTGTGTGTTTTGATACAACTTTGTCTTTTCTCGGAACAACCATTCAAAGAAAGATGTAGGGATGGTTTCACTTGATAAATTTATAGTGATCATCGCTACATCGTTTTGCATTTAAAAAAATGTTATTACTTGTTTCTTTTTTTCTTTTTTAAAGAAATATATATAAATATACAAATATATATATATATATATAGTTGAACCCCCCTGCCCCCCAGCCTTCTGCCTCGGCAACTTCAAACTCACTCAATCACCTTCTCTGAAATAAACAGCTGAACACTATATAAATGATTTTTGAACTAGGACTCGGGGAGAAATACATGCTGGTGATTCATAGTCCTGTATTTGTTCATTGTTTCTGAGTATCTGTGTTTTTCTGCTTTAATTTAAAAATCATACCATGCTTTCTCCCTCTTCTAAGAGTCATAAATGCTTCACATTAGACCACGATAAATGGAGGAAGAATTAATGCATAATTCTTCCACAAGGCCAATGACATTCGGAGATAAAAGTGTATTTTACATTAATTATGTGGATATTATTACACGACATGACCAAAAGTATACGGACACCCCTTCTAATTAGTGGATTCGGCTGTTTCAGCCACACCCATTGCTGACAGGTATATATAATCAAGCACACAGCCATGCAATCTCCATAGACAAACATTGTCAGTAGAATGGGTTGTGCTGAAGAGCTCAGTGACTTTCAACTTGGCACTGTCATAGGATGCCACCTTTTCAACCAGTCAGTTTGTCAAATTTCTGCCCTGCAGGAGCTGCCCTGGTTAACTGTAAATGCTGTTATTGTGAAGAGGAAATGTCTAGAAGCAACAGCAGCTCAGCCGCAAAGTGGTAGGCCACACAAGCTCACAGAACGGGACCGCCAAGTACTGAAGAACGTAGCACATAAAAATCGTCTGTCCTCGGTTGCAACACTCACTACCGAGTTCCAAACTGCTTCTTGAAGCAACGTCAGCACAACAACTGTTCATCGGGAGCTTCATGAAATGGGTTTCCATGGCCGAGCAAGCAGCACACAAGTCTAAGATCACCATGCGCAATGCCAAGCATCGGCTGGAGTGGAGTAAAGCCCGCCGCCATTGGACTATGGAACAGTGGAAACGCGTTCTCTGGAGTGATGAATCACGTTTCACCATCTGGCAGTCCAACAGACTAACCTGGGTTTGGCGGATCCAGGAGAACCCTACCTGCCCGAATGCATTGTGCCAACTTTATCAAAAACTCCCTTCCTCACTCTCCCTGCACTGCCATCTCACCACAACACCCCTAGGAGTACCTCTGGCTATGGCTTCCCCTCCGCTCCCACCGTTTGTTCATATGTGTTCTGCACTGTCCACCAAACAGTGATGACTCCATTTACATCTCGCTGTCTGACAACATGGACCAACTTCTATCCACTCATCCCAACTCTCTCTTCCTCATATGTGGCGACTTCAACTGTCATCAGCCAGCTGGCTGGGTGTGGATACCTCTCACCAGCCATGGCACCTCAGCAAAGGACTGCTGCGACTCATTGGGACTGACACAATCTGTCAATTACCTGACCCGGATCTCAGTCAACGGTACATCATCTCTTCTCGACTTGGTTATGACTAACTTCCCTGCAAATGTCTGCTGCTCTTCTTCTGCTCCAATCGGTTCATCTGATCATGTGCTTGTTAAAGTGGACATCTCTCTGACCATTCTCAGAGAGCCTCCTCAGCGTCAATGAGTCTGGCATTTCACTCAGGCCGACTGGCACTGGCTGCAAGCAGCCATCGATCATCTGGACTGGTCTCCCATCTCTACTGCCTCTGACATCAACTCTTTCTGGGAATTCTTCCAAAGTAAATTGCTCTCTCTCATGCACAGATTTATCCCATCTCATCTTCAGGTGTCATACCGTTCCTCCCATCCATGGTACATGGAATCTTGTGGTGAGGTAATTGCTCTGAAACAACTTGCCTTCGCCTCCTGGAAGGCAAATCCAATGGAAGGAAATCTCATTTCCTTTCACAAAGCCCGAAACAAGTGTGCGTCCACCCTCAGGAGAGTGATTTGGAACTAATTAATTTAGCCTTGAATGATAGACAGACTCAAAAATTGATGTCCAAACTTGTTCAGAAGACAATCGACTGATTTTTAATGAAACGTGGAGGACTTCGCTTATGTTACAAGGTCGATATACGTCAAAGGAATTCAGAAAACCACTTGGCAAGAATCTAAGTCCAAAAAGAACACACACACACACACACACACACACACACACACACACACACACACACACACACACACACACACACACACAACAATTCCTAAGCAAAATCCCCAAGCATTTGTGCAGCACAGCCTTTTTTATACTTGTGAAGAAAAAAGAGAATGGGGCTGGGCTGGGAGGAGGAGAGAGAGAGGAAGGGGGAGGAGTGAAGATTGGGAAATGGGAAAACTGATAAGTTCCAAGAAACTTTTGCAAATTAACAATGAAGGTAACAGTATTCGTGGTTTCTTGGCGCCGCTTCTTGGATCCATCCACGGTAAGGGTAGGTCCT
>NC_136266.1:47514091-47521591 GCF_964187855.1 Myxine glutinosa | reverse complement strand
CCCCATTTGTAACCCGGCCTGGCCATGTTTATTATTGGTGCGCCGCCTTGTCGTGGCGCTTGCTTCAAACGACTGAGGGCAGCAAAACCTGTCTTCCTTCCATGTGAGTCTGTGTACAACACCCTCCACATTATCCGTGTCCATACATCTTCCTTTACATGGCAGCAGGGTATATTTATCCTCTGACCCCAGATAACTCTCTGCCGGTAGACCTTAACAGTTTGGTCGCCATATACATATGTCTCCGTGTTCGCCCATGCCCTCGTGTCCCCAGTGCTGGCAAAGCTGTAAATTAAACTAAGTGTGATTGCCACCCCTAACAGGCGGTGGTGCAGCATCCTCGATCTGTGGTGGTGCGTTTGAGGTGTCTGTGTTTGTGGGTATGGCCAACTTACAATGTGTGGCATGTACCCAGGACGACTTGCCCTCACAAAACACCGCTGTTGGTGTGATCAGAAGAACTTGGTATGGCCCCGTCCACCTTGGTTCGAGCGCAGTCTTACGGGTGAAATGCTTCACCAGCACGTAATCTCCTGCCTCGACGGTGTGGGTAGGCTTGCTTGTTGGCTCCGGTAGGGCCTCCCGAACGCGTTCATGTATGCTGCGTGCCACATGGGATAGACCTATGCAAAACTTTAAAAACATGTCATCCATGATAGGTAATTCAAGGGCTGCCATATCCACTGGCGCCGATACCGTTGACATATAGCGCACGAGCGACAGACCATGGTAACCACAGTCGAAAGGCCTGGTGCTGCCCAGGTGGAAGTGACCTGCCTCATCACCTCACCCCCCTATGGCACACATGGCCATTTGGATGCGCCATGCGTGCCAACCATGGCAATAAAGCTCGCGGTGCCACGGGTTTGTCATTAATCGTCCACATTTGTCCTTCTGCGGGGCACTGAGCTCCCAATTTAATCCAATTTTTGATGTTCTACGTTTGAGGCCGCGGCTTGTAATTGTATTACATCGAACTCTGTAGGTGCGGATGTCGGAACGTCTGTCTTGAGGTGCCAAATTAATTATGAACCCTTCATTGTTGTCCAACACATGGACCGTTCGGTGTTCAACATTGTATCGACGCCTTACTGGCGTTTTCCGCAGTCGGTCCATCATCCATGTACGACAGTACCCTGCCATTCCCAAAAATCGCAACGAACACACTAACACTTCACTGTTATCCTTCACTTCATTTCAAAATTTCACTGTTATCTTATCAATACCTGGACATTTTTTCCCTTCCTTTCTAGATACGCGAATTTCACATCAGTATAAACCCACTGGAAAAATTATCTGAAAAATAACTAGCCTCCCAAAACCATTTCCCTGCAAGAGCGGGGTTAGCCTTGCGGTCCACATGACAATCTTTTTTATTTTGCTCTATCACCTCCCTTTGAGCAATAATTTAATTGGTGTGATTCCCATTTACCCACTCCTGGTGGAGTTCTGTTCACCTGGTCTGCAGAGCCGTGATCCAATCTTCACCAGCCCCCAATCACCTTCTTATCACAAAACAACAGTCCATAACTAACCACTTTTCTTTATTTCCCGTCTTTTCCATCAACTTTTATAATCTTTTCCCCTCCCTTTCTTAGCAAACCTTGCAAAGTCACTTGTCATTGACAAATGATCCATCTAATTCGACTTTCCTTTAACATCTTCGCACTTTCCATGACCTTCTTCACACTTACTTTAAACCTTTTCTTCAGACACAACCCACATGAGTTATGAATACAATTTCCCCTTCCAGGCACGTGTCTAGTCACTCACTAAGTGTCCATAAGACAACGTCATCATATTTCACAGAACTCCACCACTCTATTAAATCCTAAACATGCCCAATGGGCAATCCACGAAAAAAACAAAGCATTTTCAGTCCCCCTTTCAGGGAAGTCAAATCAACCACCATTAAAGCACAAAACAGAAAACGACCATATACTCAGAGTATATGCCATATACTCAGAGTGAGACCCGAAAATCAAGCAGACAGACCGACAATCGAACCTGTCTTTCGACACTGCCGAACGACAAGTTCGCAGACACTGAGGGAGTGACATTCGACCCCCAGTAGATACCGCGGACACCGCTTTGGTCCGCACCTGCAACTCCATCACGCCTGCAACTCCCTCAAAATCAGTGTTCAGAGACATGACTCCATAGACAGCCAGAAAGCCAGACAAATACGGACACACACACACAGAGATTAATATATTTTTACAGATTAATATACAGAGATTAATAGATTAATATAAACAATTAATATATTGTCCACATTCATCTTGGTCAACCCAACCCATTCTGGCTCTCCCCAAGAGCTCTGTGTCCGGACAGACAGACAGATAAACAGACCGGTGAAACCATAACCATCCATTCTTCCGATTGGACTCACGTCAGCATCACATGTCATTTTTGCCTTCATTCAACGCATTCTGCCATCCCAAATCGGCCAAATACAAGCCCCGGCCATGCCGTTGAATAAACACCCGGTCGGTTGACAGCCTATTATTTTTGACTTTCACTCCCATTCTCCCTTGCTACATCTGGAGAGCCGTTAATGTGGGGATGTAATTGAACACTTGTTTTAAAGCCCTGTCTACACATGCTCTCCATAACATTCTCATTATTCCCTGCCAATTTTACTCATCCGGATTGCCCAACGCCCGTAGGCAATTTGGGGAATCCCTTGTCAGTCAATGACACACATCAATGACACACACACAATAAACACAAATACACGCTGCAATGACAGATCATTCATTCCCTTATACACAAATACCATGTGACTGACCTTTCATTCTCCATACAATACAGTATAAATTCATGCACACTCATGCACACTCCAATCCTACTTACCTGTGAACTCTAACACATCCAGTGCGTAGCTTAACTTAAAATACTCATTATTCTACCTTTCTTGGGCTAGTCCCTCCTGGTAGTCCTAAGATCGGGTCGCCCCCCGATTCCTAACCTTAAACGCAGTTCTCACGCCGGAGTAACTTAATACCTATTATCTATCACCCACATATGGGTCTACCTGCTTCCCACGCAGGAAGCTTACCTCCTTATCCCGGGCGCCCTGTATAATCGATTCATTACCCACTGCTGCTCTGGTTTAAACTAAATTTGGTTCGGAATGCAAGCCAGGTGGTACAGCCGACAGAGGTCCATACGTCCAAAGTAAGGCGGGAGGCTTCAATTTCGAGGTGCAAAAATGCGTACCCACCAAATTAGATGCCGGCAGGCCTCCCTCCCGACCTGGAACGTGAGGATCCACCTCGTCTGCACACTTGGATGTATCCCACTCCTGACACCAAAATTGTCGAGATCGAAGACCTCAAGGGAAGGAAGAAGAAGAAGAATCAGAGGAAGAAGAACAACAATGTTTAATAAAATCGATTATATACACACGTGTGGAGCGAGGCTCGAGAATGTACCGCCTACACGCAGCGGACAATTCCTCAAGACACTCGCTGATGAATGAGCAAAAAGGCATTTCATTTATAGCAAAATATTAGACAAGAATCTGCGCTAAAAACATAGCAATACAAGGCCATAAGGACAACATCTCCCATTGTCCCGTCCTACAGAAGGTCAAATTTAGACAACACGATGTAAGCATAATGATAGGCTGCGCCTTTCTGGCTTTTTATCTAAACATATCAGACCTGAGCGCAGGCCGAAGTAAATATTCTTATACACTAGGCTAAATGGTAGATGAAGATTGGATACGTCCTTGGTTTAGGAGACATACTAGACACTACGAAGATATATAATTAATTATTCCCTTTGTGAAGGAGGCGTTTGGATGACATCTTTTTCCTGTACGTGGGTCGAGAACATTTTATCTACTTATATATATATAGTATATGTATATATATATATATATGTATATATATATATATATATATATATATATGTATATGTATATGTATATATATATGTATATATATATATATATATATGTATATGTATATATATATGTATATATATGTATACATGTATATATATGTATAATATATATGTATATGTATATATATATGTATATATATGTATATATATATGTATATATATATATATATGTATATATATGTATATATATATGTATATATATGTATATATATATGTATATATATGTATATATATATGTATATATATGTATATATATATGTATATATATGTATATATATATGTATATATATGTTTATATATATGTATATATATGTATATATATATGTATATATATGTATATATATATGTATATATATGTATATATATATGTGTGGCAGACACAAAAGCCCACTGGCGTGGTGACATCATTCCGCGCACCAAGTGGGGCGGTGGCCACACCCGAGGGGTAGGCGTGGCCTCATGATATACACCGGGCGCCCAGCCCGGAGCGGTACAGTGTTACAGTGAGCTCTTACAATAAAGACGTTTATATGTTACCGCTTGTCCGCTTCCTCCTTGCTCGCAAGCAGCGCGCGTAACGCCGCGCTTTACTGGTGACCCTCGACGTTGGATCTGCCGGAGCGATCCTTCCACACGCGACGCCATCGCCATGGCCGACTTCGTCAAACTTCCGGAATTTTGGGAGGCTCAGGCCGAAGTCTGGATCGTCCAGGCCGAAGCCCAATTTCAGCTTCGGCGCCTCACCGGCGATGCCACGCGCTATTGCCACGTCGTCGCCTCCCTCGGGCCCGGCACGGCCGCTCGAGTTGTGTCCGTCCTTCGCCACCCACCGGACGGCCACAAGTACGAGGCACTCAAGCGGCTACTCCTAGCCACGTTCGGCCTCACGGACGACGCACGGGCCGACCGCCTCCTGGATCTCCCCGAGCTCAGTGAGACGCGCCCGTCGGTCCGAATGGACCATATGCTGTCACTGTTGGGCGACGAAGCCCCCGGTTCGCTATTCCGGGCGCTTTTCCGGCGCCAACTTCCAGCGCAGGTTCGCCTCGCGTTGGCCGGGACCGGGCTAACGGAACCCCGAGCATTGGCAGCCGAGGCGGACAGGTACTTCGCCGCTTCGGACACGCGGGCGAGAGTCGGCGTGGCCGTCACGGTCCTCGAGGCTGACGATGCTGCTGTTCCACAGCATCAGCTTCTACAGCATACGCGGCATGCGGCTACGCACCTCGTGAACGCTGCCACGCCCCGCCCACCGCCGCGGCGAAAAACCGCCACCGCGGGGAAACCCGCCAACTACACCGGCCTGGCGGAGCCAGCCGCGCTCCTCCAGCTCCACCACCTGGTGCTGGTTCCACGCCAAGTTCGGCCACGAAGCTCGGCAGTGTCATCCGCCGTGCTCCTTCAACGGGTCGGGAAACGCCCGGGCCGGCGCTCAATAGTGGCGATGAGCGCCGGCCGTTCGAGCAGCCTGCTGTTCATAACGGACACCTTCTCCGGGCGCCGTTACCTGTGCGACACGGGAGCGCAGGTGAGTGTCATTCCCGCCGGCACGTCAGACAAGCACGCCGCGGGTGGGGGGCCCCGCGCTGCTTGCCGCGAACGGGACGCCCATCCGTACGTACGGAAAACGCTGCCTCTCTCTGCGGTTTGGAGGGCAGGTTTTCCGATGGACGTTCTTCACCGCCGACGTGCCCATGGCACTGCTTGGCGCGGACTTCCTGTGCGCTAATGGGCTCCTGGTCGACGTCAAGCGCAGACGTCTTGTCCAGGCCGAGACGTTCAGCTCGCTCGCTTGTGCGTTGCCCAGCTCAACGAGCGGCTTGCCGAACGGTTCGGTTCCGGCCACGTTGGTCTGTACGCTTCCGGCAGCGGACGCATTCACCCGCCTCCTCGCCGGCTTCCCGGCCCTCACGCGGCCCACCTTCTCGGCGGGGGCCGTCAAGCACGGGGTGGCCCATCACATCCCCACCGTCGGGCCACCGGTCTACGCCCGGGCACGCCGCCTCGAGCCGACGAAGCTGGCGGTGGCAAAAAGCGGTGGTTCGCTACCCTGGAGCGACTCGGCATCGTTCGGCGCTCAGAGAGCGCTTGGGCGTCGCCGCTGCACATCGTGCCGAAGCCCGGCGGGGGATGGCGACCGTGCGGGGACTATCGCCGTCTCAATGACGCCACGACTCCCGACCGCTACCCCGTCCCCCACATTCAGGACTTTTCCGCCCGTTTGGCGGGCAGGTCCTTCTTCTCGAAGGTGGACCTCATACGCGGCTACCATCAGGTCCCCGTCAGGCCGGAGGACGTCCCGAAGACGGCGGTCATCACGCCATTCGGACTCTTCGAGTTCCTGCGCATGCCCTTCGGTCTGAAGAATGCGGCTCAGGCGTTCCAGCGACTGATGGACAGCGTCCTGCGCGACTTGGATTTTGTCTACGTCTACCTGGACGATATCCTCGTCGCCAGCGCGTCCCGCGAAGAGCACCTACGCCACCTCCGCACGCTCTTCGAACGCCTGGGCCAGCATGGCCTGATTGTGAACCCCGCAAAGTGCCGGTTCGGCGCCGCCACAATCGATTTTCTGGGGCACCGTGTCACCAGGCACGGAGCCGTCCCCCTGCCGGCCAAGGTGGAGGCGGTGAAGGGGTTTCCGCGCCCCCGCACGATCAGAGGGCTGCAGGAGTTCCTGGGCATGGTGAACTTTTACCATCGGTTCCTGCCCCGTATCGCCCAGCTCCTGCGCCCCCTGCACGAAGCTCTCCGAGGTAAGCCGGGCAAAGGCGACGTTACCTGGACCGAGCAGATGGACACGGCGTTCACGGGCGCGAAGCTCGCCTTGGCTAACGCCACCATGCTCGCGCACCCGGCGCCCGATGCACCGATCGCCCTCACCACCGATGCCTCGGACTACGCGGTGGGCGCGGTGCACGAGCAATGGGTGCGTGGAGCTTGGCAACCGCTGGCGTTCTTTAGCCGGCAGCTTCGCCCGCCCGAACGCCGTTACAGTACCTTCGACCGCGAGTTGCTCGGACTTCACTTGGCGGTCAGGCACTTCCGCCATCTGCTCGAGGGCCGTGCGTTCACTGCCTTCGTCGACCACAAGCCGCTGATCTTCGCGATGGGCAAGGTCACCGAGCCGTGGTCGGCCCGGCAGCAGCGTCACCTCTCGGCCGTGTCCGAGTACACGACGGACATCCAGCACGTCGCGGGGAAGGACAACCCGGTGGCGGATTGCCTTTCCCGGGCCGTCGCCCACGCAGTCCACCTCGGCATCGACTATGCCCGGATGGCAGCGGACCAGGCCGCTGACCCCGACGTCCAGGCCTTGCGGACCGCCGTCACGGGCCTCCGCGTCACCGAGGTACCGTTCGACGGCGCGGGCGCGGCCCTCTTGTGCGACGTCTCCCTCGGGCGTCCTCGCCCCATCGTGCCCGCGGGCTGGCAGCGCCAGGTGTTTGACGCCATCCACGGCCTGTCCCACCCGGGCGCGAGGGCCTCCCAAAGGCTGATCGCTGACAAGTTCGTCTGGCATGGCCTCCGGAAGGCCGTCCGTGGCTGGGCCAGGACGTGCCTCGCGTGCCAGCGCGCCAAGGTGCA
>NC_136266.1:46804761-46822261 GCF_964187855.1 Myxine glutinosa | reverse complement strand
TTTTTTGGAAATGAAACTTTGTATATGCAATCAGAATTGGAGGACACATGAAATATGTAAAGATTTTTGGATTTTACCCCAATTCATGCCCCTGGAGGGTGGAGACTTGGGGTCACAGGGGTCAAAATGGGAAAAACCATTACCTCAAAATTTGATATTGGATCAATCCTGGTGGACGTTTATGCCATCTTTCAACTTTGCTTTAGCTGGGAAGCTTAGGGATTTGTTTGGACATGTCGTGCATGATGCAGACAGCAATAGTTGAAATAGTTATTTTGAGCAATAAGTAGATCACACATCATGTTGTGAGCAGTGGAAAACCCTCATGAGGATCACCATGAGGATAGATCACAGTAGGAAATCAATGGTCGTACAAGAGTTCAGCCAACGTACCCTGCGTCCCGCTTCGTTGTTGTGCAGGTTCATGAGCGTCCGCGCGTGCTCCGGGGAGCCGCGTGTCGGGCTCCGCTCGCGCTCACGCGCATCCACAAATTCGCGTGCGAAGCGGTATCCGTATTCCGTGTTGTCTCCACAGCCTCCCCACAGCCAGTCCCGGTGCAGGTCCCGGGGTCGAGCCGCTCGACTGCAGCCGCACGTGGCCAGTTCTCCCTCGCGGCACGCACGGCTGATGGCGTGCGCCACTCCTGCGCTCGAGACCGCGTACGTGAAGGCGGTCTCTCGGCTCGCTACGGGAAAGGTGAGTCAGGAATCGGGCAACAGGGTACATGACTTATTAAAACCAGGTGGGTCACGACACTATTTAACATGATTATCACTTGTGGCAGTTCATGATTCATTATTGAATTAAGATTTTTATTTTATTCAATATTTTTATTAATAATAAATATTTATATTATTATTTAATATAAAATATTAATATATTATTAATATTTAATATAAAATATTTAATATATTATATAAATATTTAATATATTATTAATATTTAAATATTTATTATAAAATATTATATATTAAATATTTCTTATTATATATTTATTATTAATTTATTAAATATTTATTATAAAATATTATATATTAAAAATATTTTATATTAAACATTAATAATAAATATTTATTTTATTTATTATTTTATATTAAATATTTTATTCAATATTTTATTCAATATTCAATAAAATATTTAATATTAATTATTTTATTCAATCAATTATTTTACAGTGGCAGTTCATGATTATCACTTGAGTGTTTTATTACACTGTACAAGTTTAGTAGATATATAATATATTGTAATAAAATTATTTGTGACATCAAGATGAGTATTATAAACACAATATAAATTATTTAATTTTACATTTGTATTGTTTTTAAATTAAATCGTTGCTCAGCAACAACATTTAAAATATTTATCATCAATGTTTGATGCATATTATTATTGTGATTATTGTTTATTTCTTTGAATCCTGTCATTAATGATACGGATTATTCTTGGAATATTACAGTCAACATAATATGATTAATATTTCTATAATGATGATATTCTAAGTATTATGCTTTGCAAATCTATACTATAAGAGAGACGTCTCTGTCTGTCCGTCACCATTTTTATCAGAGATGTGAAAACTGATCTTAATCAAACTTTTAGAGGTTCATCAGTGAATGCTTTAAGCAAATAAATAAAGTTGTCACATAAAAAAGTGATAAAATGTTTGCTTTTTTTGAATTTTTATTTTTTAATCGCTCTATAGTGTCTTTGTAGCTGTGTGAAAGGTAAGATTAAATTATCACCAACCCCCATTCCCTAGTGGGTGTAGGGAAGTGTTTTAAACCCCCACAAAAATAGAGATAAAAACAAAATTTGATTTCTTCAAAATGCCAACAGGATTACAACAGCACTGGGCAGCGCCGGGTACCCCTGCGCCAGGTAATGGTGGGTACCCCTGCGCCAGGTAATGGCAGGTATCCTTGCGCCAGATAATGGCCATATCCACAGCCCTGAAGCTCATTCTCTACAAGGTAACTTGTCGGTTGTGGGGACGGGGTAGAGGTAAAGGCTAAAAGGAGGGAGGTGTGAATCTAGGGGGAAGAAGAAAAGGTGGGAAGGGGTTTTTTAGGAAGATAAGAGCATGGGGGAGGGGGGAGGAGGAATACATTTAACAGACGAGACACTAACTAACAACCCTTCACAACCCGAGAAATAAAATACCTAATTTTATTTACTTTTAACATAAGCCATTAGTTAGGCTGAGGCTGAGAGGTTAGGGTGCAGCTGAGAGGTTAGGGTGCAGCTGAGAGGTTAGGGTGCAGCTGAGAGGTTAGGGTGCAGCTGAGTGGTTAGGGTATGGCTGAGCGGTTAGGGTATGGCTGAGCAGTTAGGGTGCAGCTGAGAGGTTAGGGTGCAGCTGAGAGGTTAGGGTGCAGCTGAGAGGTTAGGGTGCAGCTGAGAGGTTTGGGGTGCAGCTGAGAGGTTAGGGTGCAGCTGAGAGGTTAGGGTGCAGCTGAGGGGTTAGGGTGCAGCTGAGGGGTTAGGGTATGGCTGAGCAGTTAGGGTGCAGCTGAGAGGTTAGTCTGCGGCTGGGCGGTTAGGGTGCGGCTGAGCGGTTAGGGTGCGGCTGAGCGGTTAGGGAGTGGCTGAGCGGTTAGGGAGTGGCTGAGCGGTTAGGGTGCGGCTGAGCGGTTAGGGTGCGGCTGAGCGGTTAGGGTGCGGCTGAGAGGTTAGTGTGCAGCTGAGCGGTTAGTGTGCAGCTGAGCGGTTAGGGTGCGGCTGAGCGGTTAGGGTGCGGCTGAGCGGTTGGGGAGTGGCTGAGCGGTTAGGGTGCGGCTGAGCGGTTAGGGTGCGGCTGAGCGGTTAGGGTGCGGCTGAGCGGTTAGGGTGCGGCTGGGCGGTAAGGGTGCGGCTGAGTGGTTAGGGTGCGGCTGAGCAGTTAGGGTGCGGCTGAGCAGTTAGGGTGCGGCTGAGCAGTTAGGGTGCGGCTGAGCGGTTATGGTGCGGCTTGGGATCCTGGGTTCGAATCCCGGTCGATCATTGAATTAACACTAGAGGGGTTGACTCAGCCTGTCATCCTTCCGAGGTCGGCAAATTGAGTACCTGTTCATTGGTAATTCCCTTGTGTCGTAAGAGGCGACTAACAGGGTTGGCGGCAGGAAGGGCATCCGGCCATAAAACATTGCTTCAAAAAGGGGACCATGGTGCCCGAAAAAGGCCAATCCCTGCTATGCGGGGAAAATGGCCTCTAAAGGTGGTTCTTCTTATTTACTTTTAACATACAAGAAGGTGCAACAATTCATGTGTCATGACCCGAGAAGTATCTCAAACAGTCAATTAATCTCAAAGTTCTTTGAGCATAATCGTTTTTTGGGGAAATTGTCTTTCAACAGAGAAAACCAATCTGTGTCCTTCGCTCTCCCCCCCCCCCCCTCGCCCCCTCCCTCCACCCCTCCCTATCCACCATGGTGTTCTCACTCACCGATCTGTATGAGACGCCCAAACACACTGGTGTTGTCAACCGTGGAGCAGTTCCAACGCCGAGCACGAAACTGGAACTGGCACTCCGATAGGCCCGTCTTGGCGCCGTGACTGATGTACAGCATATGGTCTTGGTACAGGTGGCAGAGTTTGCGTTGGCCCTGGGACAGGCCTGAAAGTTGATTGCACAGTGGCTGCGCTCCGATGATGTACACCTCGGGTCTTTGCACTGGATTCAACGCCAGCGACCTACGGGTCATGACCAAGTGATGAACAAATTCATCAACTCCATTGTCAAAATGTCCCCTCCTTCCCCTCCTCTCAGAGAGATACCGATCAGCGACCATAAGTTTACACGCGATGACGTCACAACTTACAGAATCCTCCTCATTGTACTCTTCCAATGGTGAAAAGAGCTGTGACTGACTCCCCATCGCTCACAGACATACAATTCTCACCATGATGATGAACGTCACAAACAGCAGGTCAGCACCACCATGAATGTCACAAACAATCGATTAATCATTACGACTCGTTTGATTGATTTGTTTATACATTGATCTAAGACTCATGGGGGAGCACGTACACAATCCACATGTCGTGGAGACATTATGAGACATCAATGTGCTTTAACCGAATTACGAGGACATGAGTAGACGACGGACAAACACATTGTACGTGGCATTTGAACCTGGGTTACACACACCTTGAGCCAGGGCTTTAGATGGCACCGCACATGCAGGCCAACCGAGAAATTGTCACAAATAACAGGTGTCACAAATAATAGGTTATCGCTACTACAAACGTCACAATCAGGTCACTGCTATGGAAACAACAGGTTATCATCACCTTAAGCAAAAACGAAACCGAGCGTCACGTTATATGTATCTCTCATAAACAACATTTCCCACCACAAACATTTCAGGAGGTTTTTACTACAGTGTGGATATTCCACGAGTATTATTATGCAGCACCTGTACAAATTGCTTATTTGTTGTAAACGGCAGCGTCTCAAACAATGCTCATCCCAGGATCGTCACCGACAGTTGAACTATGAACCATTAGGTTACAACCAGCTCTCACGATATCATTATGGATTTCTTTAGAACCTCATGGACCCTGCAAGGCATCTACACAACCATCTCTCTCACTCCCTCCCTCGATATCTCTCTCTCTCTCTCTCTCTCTCTCTCTCATCTCCATCTCTCTCTCCCTTCATGTCTCCATCTCTCTCTCTCTCTCATATCTCCATCTCTCTCTCCCTTCATGTCTCCATCTCTCTGTCTCTCTCTTCATATCTCTCTCTCTCTCTCTCTCTCTCTCTCGGTCTCTCTCTCTCGGTCTCTCTCGCTCGCTCTCTCTCTCTGTCTCTCTCGCTCTCTCTGTCTCTCTCTGTCGATCTCTCTCGCTCTCTCTGTCGGTCTCTCTCGCTCTCTCTGTCGGTCTCTCTCGCTCTCTCTGTCGGTCTCTCTCGCTCTCTCTGTCGGTCTCTCTCGCTCTCTCTCTCTGTCGCTCTCTCTGTCGGTCTCTCTCGCTCTCTCTGTCGGTCTCTCTCGCTCTCTCTGTCGGTCTCTCTCGCTCTCTCTGTCGGTCTCTCTCGCTCTCTCTCTCTGTCGCTCTCTCTGTCGGTCTCTCTCGCTTTCTCTGTCGGTCTCTCTCGCTCTCTCTGTCGGTCTCTCTCGCTCTCTCTGTCGGTCTCTCTCGCTCTCTCTGTCGGTCTCTCTCGCTCTCTCTGTCGGTCTCTCTCGCTCTCTCTGTCGGTCTCTCTCGCTCTCTCTGTCGGTCTCTCTCGCTCTCTCTCTCGCTCTCTCTGTCGGTCTCTCTCGCTCGCTCTCTCTGTCGGTCTCTCTCGCTCTCTCTCGCTCGCTCTCTCTGTCGGTCTCTCTGCCTGTCTCTCTCGCTCTCTCTGCCTGTCTCTCTCGCTCTCTCTGCCTGTCTCTCTCGCTCTCTCTGCCTGTCTCTCTCGCTCTCTCTGCCTGTCTCTCTCGCTCTCTCTGCCTGTCTCTCTCGCTCTCTCTGCCTGTCTCTCTCGCTCTCTCTGCCTGTCTCTCTCGCTCTCTCTGCCTGTCTCTCTCGCTCTCTCTGTCTCTCTCTCTGTCTCTCTCGCTCTCTCTGTCTCTCTCGCTCCCTCTATCTCTCTCGCTCTCTCTCTCTCTCTGTCTCTCTCGCTCTCTCTGTCTCTCTCGCTCTCTCGCTCTCTCTGTCTCTCTCGCTCTCTCTCGCTCTCTCTGTCTCTCTCGCTCTCTCTGTCTCTCTCACTCTCTCTGTCTCTCTCGCTCTCTCTCTCTGTCTCTCTGTCTCTCTCTCTGTCTCTTTCGCTCTCTGTCTCTCTCGCTCTCTCTGTCTCTCTCTCGCTCTCTCTGTCTCTCTCTCTCTCTCTCTCTCTCTCTCTCTGTGTCTGTCTGTCTCTCTCTCTCTCTATCGCACTCTCTCTCTCTCTTCATATCTCCATCTCCATCTCCATTCATATCTCCATCTCCATCTCCATCTCCCTTCATATCTCCATCTCCATCTCCCTTCATATCTCTATCTCCATCTCCATTCATATCTCCATCTCCATCTCCCTTCAAATCTCCATCTCCATCTCCATCTCCCTTCATATCTCCATCTCCCTTCAAATCTCCATCTCCCTTCAAATCTCCATCTCCATCTCCATCTCCCTTCATATCTCCATCTCCCTTCAAATCTCCATCTCCCTTCAAATCTCCATCTCCCTTCAAATCTCCATCTTCCTTCAAATCTCCATCTCCCTTCATATCTCCATCTTCCTTCATATCTCCATCTCCCTTCATATCTCCATCTCCCTTCATATCTCCATCTCCCTTCATATCTCCATCTCCCTTCATATCTCCATCTCCCTTCAAATCTCCATCTCCCTTCATATCTCCATCTCCATCTCCCTTCAAATCTCCATCTCCCTTCATATCTCCATCTCCCTTCATATCTCCATCTCCCTTCATATCTCCATCTCCCTTCAAATCTCCATCTCCCTTCATATCTCCATCTCCATCTCCCTTCAAATCTCCATCTCCATCTCCATCTCCCTTCATATCTCCATCTCCCTTCATATCTCCATCTCCCTTCATATCTCCATCTCCCTTCATATCTCCATCTCCCTTCATATCTCCATCTCCATCTCCCTTCATATCTCCATCTCCATCTCCCTTCATATCTCCATCTCCATCTCCCTTCATATCTCCATCTCCCTTCATATCTCCATCTCCCTTCATATCTCCATCTCCATCTCCCTTCATATCTCCATCACTCTCACTCTCCCTTCATATTCCCATTCCCATCACTCTCACTCTCACTCTCTCTCTCTTCATATTCCCATCAGGCTCTCTCTCTCTCTTCATATCTCCATCTCGCTCTCTCTCCCTTCATATCTCCATCACTCTCTCTCTCTTCATATCTCAATCAGGCTCTCTCTCTCTCTCTCTCTCTCTCTCTCTTCATATCTCCATCAGGCTCTCTCTCTCTTCATATTGTTACGTGCTCCTCCCCAACCCCCTGGTCAAGGTGTACCTCCGAGCCCTGAGAGGAGTCACGGCAGAAAAATGTGTTATTCTGTATGTCAAAGATCACTGGTGAAGCCACAGCAATAGTTACCAACAAACAAATATTGTATTAAGATCACACAAGAATAACAGTACAACAATAATAGTAATCAAAAGTACAATCAATATATATCCTATGATGGTACCATCAGTTTCGTAACATATAACTCACTGTGCTCCAAGTGAGTGAACCAAGAACATTCCCAATGTCTCTTTCCCTGCTTCAAACAAAAGTTGATCCCGGCTTCAAGCCAAAGTCGATCCGCTCCAGCGATCGTCAGAACAATGTCCAATCGAGACCAGAATCCCGTTCGGATGACAGTGACAGTCACGTGACCAAAGCTGCTCAAAGGCGCCCTCAAGGCGACTGGGAAATCCAAAGGCGCCCTCCAGGCGACTGGGAACTCACACCCTCGGGTATGGTCATTTCACGGCTCACAGTCGGCGAACCTCAGATTTGCCTTCAAAATCCGCGTTGCACACACACCAGATAAATGTCTGGATGCGGTGAGAACGACTGAAGCGAAGCAAAGAAAAACCTTGCGCGACGCGCAAAGGCTGAAGCGAAGCAAAGAAACGCGCGAGTCAAAGCAAGCGAGTCAAAATGGCCGACAGCCCGTTCTCAATACGAAACGGCCCTTCGATGATTCTCTTCGGAATCAATCGCAAAACCTGACACGGAGGTTGATCTGTCACAGCGATAACAACTCTGTCGCAGGATTCCCTTTCCTGGGAAACCCAGCGTTCACTCGTGACTGTCATTCGCCAATGTTCGCTCCAGACCGCAAAAACCTATGCTTCTTCCCCGACTCACTCCTCCGCCTTCTTTCTCTCTTCTTCTTCTTCGTCGTCCGGTTCCCGATCCGGTTTCCGGTTTCTTTTAACTCTAACTTTTTCACCTTTTGAAAACAGTTCATAAACAATAAACCTTTTGAAAACAATAATAGTGCATGGAATCAAAAATGTTTACAGTGGATGAAAACCACAACAATGGAAGTGACGAATCCTAACACTCCCCCCACATCAAGAAAGAAAGTTTGAACATTGTGAAAACTTTCTTTGCAGGCAAAAACTCTTTTAACAAACAACAGTAAAACTCACACCCAAATGATCAATTCACGTGAGCAACAATAATTAATGTT
Organism: Myxine glutinosa; assembly: GCF_964187855.1. Taxonomy (NCBI): domain Eukaryota; kingdom Metazoa; phylum Chordata; class Myxini; order Myxiniformes; family Myxinidae; genus Myxine; species Myxine glutinosa. The sequence goes on along the minus strand of NC_136266.1, from coordinate 46,814,141 downwards.
CCCCAAAATAAAGCAACAAAACTTCCAAACAACCTACAGAAATTTCCAAAGTTAGTTCACTCTGGACAAAGCATCAGCAACGACATTGTCCCTGCCCTTTACATGCTCAACCTCCAAGTTGAACTCCTGCAAAGCCAAACTCCATCTCATCAACCTCTGGTTTTTATTTTTCATTTTTTTGAATGAAGGTTAAGGGCTGTGATAAAAAAATCCAAAGCAAAGCAAATCTATAGCACTTTTTTTAAAGAGGCTGAGATGGGAGCCATGTTTCATGGTAGTTGGTGAGGCCTGGAAGTATTCGCTGTGTGGACGCATTTCGGAATGTTGAGTTCACAGGTAGAAATCTTGACTCAGCTACTCCGCAGCATTCAGTGCTTCAAACTCTTCCTAACTTTCATAAGAATCATGGTTGGAGCGCTTGTCGCTGTAGTCACGTGAATAGCGGTCTCCTTCTCGGCCACTACCCTGCTATAATCATCCCTTCGGGAGCTGCCGTAACTCTGGGAGCCTCCATAGTAATCTCGACTGCGGCCGCCACCAAAACCACTACTCCCACCCAGGGAGCCATAGCCACCCCTGAAACTACCTCCACGTTTTGCTCCTCTGTAGCCCCCTCGACGCCCATGGCCTGCCTTCTCTACTGTTATGGTCGGACCATCCAAATCCTTTTCAGCATCTTTGGCGTTCTTTGTGTTTTCAAACGTGACAAAGCCAAACCTTCTCGACCTTTGCGTCTCCCTGTCTTTTATCAGCAGCACTTCCAAGAGTGGTTCATATTTGCCGAAGACAGAGTCCAGAACATCTTCCCTTGTGTCGAAGTTCAGTCCACCTACAAAGAGCTTGCCAACATTGCCTCCATCCCTGACTTGTGTGTGCTGACGCTTAGTTTCAGGGCACTCAACAAGAAGTGCCTGTGCAAAGCGTGACGTCCGTGCCTTCCTCTTCTCTTCAGAGCGCTTCCTACCCATAGTACGAGTCACTGCAGAAGATAGGAAGAAAAAAAAAAACACCTTTTAGAGGCCATTTTTCCCCACAGAGCAGGGGTTGGCCTTTTTCGGGCACCGTGGTCCCCTTTTTGAAGCAATGTTTTATGGCCGGATTCCCTTCCTGCCACCAACCTTGTTGGTCGCCTCTTGCGACACACAGGGAATTACCAGTGAACTGGTACTCAATTTGCCGACCTCGGAAGGATGGCAGGCTGAGTCAACCCCCCTGGCGTTAATTCAGCGATCGACCGGGATTCGAACCCAGGATCCTAGGATCGATCCCAAGTTTCAAGTTTCAAGATCCGAGGACTGCACAAGATGGAAAGATACCCGGATTCTCCTGCTCCAACTGTGCGGTGTTATTTTCCATACTGGGCTTTTCAACCAACATTGGATTACCAGAACATCAACCACCGGCCAAATCATTCCCGATAATAAAAGAGATTCCCTCTACAGGAAGAGTGGCTTGTAAACCAACGGTGACCGGTCCTGACACCAAATCAGACTTCAAATGGATGACATGAAGTGGAGCTTTAACATAGCCACCAACTCCCTGTAAAAGAACACTAACACCAGTTGCCGTCTTCTCTGACAATGGCAAAATGCTCTCAAGCATCAAAGATTGATGTGCTCCCGTGTCCCCCAATACCCTAACCGGTCTCTGGTTCGTTAAATCTCCATCCAGTGACACAAACCCCTTTGAAATAAAAGGTTTGTAACCCTCTTTAACAAGGTCGTTCTGTGATGCCGTAACTTTGGCATGGGAACCTTCAAAAGGCACTGTCCTCCAAGGACGAATTCTCACATTTGCCAATGCATTCGGAGTTGTACTAGTCTGACTCCGCTCCTGGTTTTTCCTTTTCAGGGCATAACATTGTGTTACGGATTCGTCAATTCCGTTGTTGTGGCTTTCATCCACTTGAAACATTTTTGGTTCCATGTACTATTTATTGTTTTCAAAAGGTTTATTGTGTATGAACTGTTTTCAAAAGGTGAAAAGTTAGCGTTAAAAAGAAACAGGAAACCGGATCGGGAACCGGACGACGAAGAGGAAGAAGAGGAAAAGAAGGCGGAGCGAGTGGAGTCGGACAAGAAGGAGCCGAGCTACTTGCGGTCTGGAGCGAACATTGGCGAGCAAGAGTCACGAGTGAACTTTTGGCTTCCCGAGAAAGAGATTCCTGCGACAGAGTTGTTATCGCTGTGACAGATCAACCTGCGTATCAGGTTTTGCAGTGGATTCTGAAGAGAATCATCGTCATCATCGTCGTGCCGTTGCACCACGAGACCGGGCCGTCGGCCATTTTGACTCGCGCAGGACTTGCGCTTCGCTCACGGTTTCGTCTCGTTTCGACCATTTTCACCGCATTCAGACGTCGATCTGGGGTGTGTGTGTGACGTGGCTTTTGAGTGGAAAGTCTGCGTTTCGCCGACTGTGAGCTGTGGAACGTCCATACCCGAGGGTGTGATCTCTCAGTCACCTGGAGGGCGCCTTTGGATTTCCCAGTCACCTTGAGGGCGTCTTTGCCCCGCTTTGGCAGCGGGACTGTTTTTGCCATTCGAACGGGATTCTGGCCTCGATTGGACATCGTTGTGGCGATCACTGGAGCGAATCAACTTTGGCTTGAAGCCGGGAATAAGAGACATTGGGGATGGTCTTGCTTCACTCACTTGGAGCACAGTGAGTTATATATTACAAAACTGATGGTACCATCATAGGACATATTGATTGTACTTTTGGTTACTATTATTGTTGTCCTGTTATTCTTGTGTGATCTTAATACAATATTTGTTTGTGAGTAACAATTGGGGTGGCTTCTCCATTGATCTTTGACATACAGAATAACACATTTTTCTGCCGTGATCCCTCTCGGGACTCGGAGGTACACCGTGACCAGGGGGTCGGGGAGGAGCACGTAACAGAAATTTGGGGCTCTTCCGGGATTGAATTCCCTAACATTCCCAAAATTGGAATTTTTCTAACATTCCCAAATTTTTCAAAAAAAAAAATTTGAAATTTTTTTGTGTGAAGGTTAATAGGTGTTAACTGATAGTCACCATGGTGTTTGACGCAGAAAAGTTTGCGGCGTCTCCTAATGAGGCACAGTTCCTAGCGTTAAAAAGATCGGAACGCTTGATATTGGCCAAACATTGTAACTTGGAGGTCCGAGCTCACATGAAGAAAGCAGAGATGCAGACATTGGTGGTAGAATCTCTGCTGGGACAGGGAACATAGACAGAGGTAGCCTTGAATTGGTTACCCGAGGCAAAAGAAAATGTGGAGCTCCGGAAAATGGAGATGCAACTGCAGAGCCAGGAAAGGTTAAAAGAGTTGGAATGGAAAGTCGAGGAGAGAAGAGCAGAGGAAAGGAGAGCTGAAAGAGAACTCGAGGAAAAAGAGTAGAACAGGAACGAGAACTCGAGGAGAGAAGAACAGAGGAAAGGAGAACTGAAAGAGAACTCGAAGAAAGAAGAGAAAAGGAAAGAGCCGAGGAAAGGAGAGCCGAAAGGGAGTTAAAGGAATGTGACATGGAGTATCAGAAGGAAGTTAAACTCAAGGAGCTGGAATTAATGGGAGAACGGAGAGAAGTCGTTTCCATGCCGGCTAGTTCGACAACTAGTCAGAACACCTGGGATGTTAGTAGGCATGTGAGGCTGGTTCCACCCTTCAATGAAAAGGAGGTAGCCAAGTTTTTTTTACACTTTGAGAAAGTGGGTCAAATGCTAAAATGGCCTGTGGGGTCCTGGACTATGTTAGTGCAAAGTGTTCTGGTGGGTAAAGCTCAAGATGTCTATTCGGCTTTACCGATTGACCAATGTGCAGATTATGAGATGGTGAAGAAAACCATTCTCAAGGCCGATGAATTGGTCCCTGAAGCTTACCGGCAAAAATTCCGGAATGCCAGGAAGAGGGAGAGTGAGACCCATGTGGAGTTTGCCAGAATGAAGGAAACCATGTTTGATCGGTGGTGTGATTCGAAAGGGATTGGGAAAGACTTCAAACTGTTGCGACAATTGATCTTGGTGGAGGAATTCAAACAGTGTGTCCATGCGGACATTAAAGTACATCTGGAGGAAAAGAAGGTACCAGGGTTGTATGAGGCAGCAACTGTGGCAGATGACTATGCCTTGACACACAGGATGGGGTTCCACAAACCTAACTTCCCGCCTAGAGTTAGCCAGGGGGGTTATGGTACATCCGGTGCAGAGAACGAATATTCATGGGGGCAGCCTAGAGATGACTATGAGGACAAATCTGATACCGCGACTTTTAGGGATCAGAAGACTACAGTTCCAGGACAGACTTATCTTCCGGGGGGCCCGAGGCAGACGTCGAGTTTTTCCTCCAGGCCTACTTGCGCTTTTTGCAAGAAACCTGGACATTTGATGTCCCAATGTTATGCCCTGAAAAGGAAAAATCAGGAGCGGAGTCAGACTAGTACAACTCCGAATGCATTGGCAAATGCGAGAAATCGTCCTTGGAGGACAGTGCCTTGTGAAGGTTCCCATGCCAAAGTTACGGCATCACAGAACGACCTTGTTCAAGAGGGTTACAAACCTTTTATTTCAGAGGGGTTTGTGTCACTGGATGGAGACTTGACTAACCAGAGACCTGTTAGGGTATTGAGGGACACAGGAGCACATCAATCTTTGATGCTTGAGGGCATTTTGCCATTGTCAGAGAAGACGGCAACTGGTGTTAGTGTTCTTTTACAGGGGGTTGGTGGCTATGTTAAAGCTCCACTTCATGTCATCCATTTAAAGTCTGATTTGGTGTCAGGACCGGTCACCGTAGGTTTACAAGCCACTCTTCCTGCAGAGAGAAACTCTTTTGTTATCGGGAATGATTTGGCCGGTGGTCGAGTTTCTGGTAATCCGATGTTTGTTGAAAAGCCTCGTATGGAAAATTACATCGCACATTTAGAGCAGGAGATTCCGGGTATCTTTCCATCCTGTGCCGCGACTCGTGCTATGGGTAGGGAGCGCTCTGAAGAGAAGACGAAGGTACTAACATCACGCTTTGCACAGGCATGTCTTGTCAAGTACCCTGAAACTAAGTGTCAGCGCACACGAGTCATGAATGGAGGCAATGTTGACAAGCTCTTTGTAGGTGGACTGAACTTCAACACAAGGAAAGATGTTCTGGACTCTGTCTTCGGAAAATATGGACCACTCTTGGAAGTGCTGTTGATAAAAGACAGGGAGACGCAAAAGTCGAGAGGGTTTGGCTTTGTCACGTTTGAAAACACAAAGGACGCCAAAGATGCAGAAAAGGATTTGAATGGCAAGGATTTGGATGGTCGGACCATAACAGTAGAGAAGGCAGGCCATGGGCGTCGAGGGAGCTACAGAGGAGGAAAACGTGGAGGTAGTTTCAGGGGTGGCTATGGCTCCCGGGGTGGGAGTAGTAGTTTTGGTGGTGGCCGCAGTCGAGATTACTATGGAGGCTCCCAGGGTTACGGCAGCTCCCGAAGGGATGATTATCAGGGTCGTGGCCGAGAAGGAGGCCACTACTCACGTGACTACAGCACCCGACTCCACAACTGTGGTTATGATTTTTATGATCAAGAGAAGAGTTGGAAACACTGAGAGCTCAGGAGCAGCCGAGCCAAGATTCCGACACGGATTAAGCATGAACTCCACATTCCTAAAGGCGTCCATGTCGTGAATACTTCCAGGCCTCACCACGCAACCATCATGAAACATGGCTCCCAGCTCAGCCTCCTTCAAAAAGTGCTATAGATTTGCTTTGCTTTGGATTTTTGATCACAACCCTTAACCTTCATTCAAGAAATGAAAAATAAAAACCAGAGGTTGATGAGATGGAATTTGGCTTTGCAGGAGTTCAACTTGAAAATTGAGCATGTAAAGGGCAGGGACAATGTCGTTGCTGATGCTTTGTCCAGATTGAACTAACTTTGTGGAAATTTCTGGAGGTTGTTTGGAGGTTTTGTTGCTTTATTTTGGGAAATATTAATTATCGTTGCTCACGGGAATTGATGATTTGGGTGTGAGTTTTACTTTTGTTTGTTAAAAGACTTTTTGCCTGCAAAGAAAGTTTTCACAATGTTCAAACTTTCTTTCTTGATGGGGGGGGAGTGTTAGGATTCGTCACTTTCGATGTTGTGGTTTTCATCCACTTGAAACATTTTTGGTTCCATGTACTATTATTGTTTTCAAAAGGTTTATTGTGTGTGAACTGTTTTCAAAAGGTGAAAAGTTAGTGTTAAAAAGAAACAGGAAACCGGATCGGGAACCGGACGACGAAGAGGAAGAAGAGGAAAAGAAGGCGGAGCGAGTGGAGTCGGACAAGAAGGAGCCGAGCTACTTGCGGTCTGGAGCGAACTTTGGCGAGCAAGAGTCACAAGTGAACTTTTGGCTTCCCGGGACAGGGATTCCTGCGACAGAGTTGTTATCACTGTGACAGATCAACTTTAGTGTCAGGTTTTGCGGTGGATTCTGAAGAGAATCATCATCATCATTGTCGTGCCGTTGCACCACGAGACTGGGCCGTCGGCCATTTTGACTCGCGCAGGACTTGCGCTTCGCTCACGGTTTCGTCTCGTTTCGACCATTTTCACCGCATTCAGACGTCGATCTGGGGTGTGTGTGTGTGACGTGGCATTTGAGTGGAAAGTCTACGTGTCGCTGACTGTGAGCTATGGAACGTCCATGCCCGAGGGTGTGATCTCTCAGTCGCCTGGAGGGCGCCTTTGGATTTCCCAGTCGCCTTGAGAGCGCCTTTGCCCCGCTTTGGCAGCGGGACTGTTCTTGCCATCCAAACGGGATTCTGGTCTCGATTGGACATCGTTCTGGTGATCGCTGGAGCGAAACAACTTTGGCCTGAAACCGGGAAAGAGACATTGGGGATGTTCTTGTTTCACTCACTTGGAGCACAGTGAGTTATATATTACAAAACTGATGGTACCATCATAGGACATATTGATTGTACTTTTGGTTACTATTATTGTTGTACTGTTATTCTTGTGTGATCTTAATGCAATATTTGTTTATGAGTAACAATTGGGGTGGCTTCTCCATTGATCTTTGACATACAGAATAACATATTTTTCTGCCGTGACTTCTCTCGGGGCTCGGAGGTACACCGTGACCAAGGGGTCGGGGAGGAGCACGTAACAATATCTCCATCACGCCCTCTCTCTCTCTTCATATCCCCATCAGGCTCTCTCTCTCTCTCTCTTCATATCTCCATCACTCTCACTCTCCCTTCATATCCCCATCACTCTCACTCTCCCTTCATATTCCCATCACACTCTCTCTCCCTTCATATTCCCATCAGGCTCTCTCTCTCTCTCTCTCTTTATATCTCCATCACTCTCTCTCTCTCTTCATATCTACATCAGGCTCTCTCTCTTCATATCTACACCAGGCTCTCTCTCTCTCTCCATATCTACATTAGGCTTTGCAGGCGTCACACACATATCTACATTAGGCATTAGGCGTCACACACACACACCCCAGATCTCTCTCTTCATATCTACATCAGGCTCTCTCTCTCTCTTCATATCTACATCAGGCTCTCTCTCTCTCTTCATATCTACATCAGGCTCTCTCTCTCTTCATATCTACATCAGGCTCTCTCTCTCTCTCTTCATAACTCCATATATATATATATATATATATATATATCTCTCTCTCTCTCTCTCTCTCTCTCTCTCTCTCTCTCTCTCTCTCTCTCTCTCTCTCTCTCCATATCCCCAACAGGCTCTCTATCTCTCTTCATATCTCCATCACTCTCTCTCTCTTGATATCTCCATCATGCTCTCTTTCTCTTCATATCTCCATCACGCTCTCTCTCTCTTCATAACTCCATCACTCTCTCTCTCTCTCTTCATATCTCCATCACGCTCTCTCTCTCTTCATAACTCCATCACGCTCTCTCTCTTTCTTCATATCTCCATCAGGCTCTCTCTCTCTTTCTCTCTCTTCATATCTCCATCACTTTCACTCTCACTCTTCATATCTCCATCAGGCTCTCTCTCTCTCTCTTCATATCTCCATCAGGCTCTCTCTCTCTCTCTCTCTCTCTCTCTTCATATCTCCATCAGGCTCTCTCTCTATCTCTATCTCTCTCTCTCTCCCTCTCTCTCTCTCTCTCTCCATATCCCCATCAGGCTCTCTATCTCTCTTCATATCTCCATCACTCTCTCTCTCTTGATATCTCCATCATGCTCTCTTTCTCTTCATATCTCCATCACGCTCTCTCTCTCTCTCTCTTCATATCTCCATCACTCTCTCTCTCTCTCTTGATATCTCCATCATGCTCTCTTTCTCTTCATATCTCCATCACGCTCTCTCTCTCTTCATAACTCCATCACTCTCTCGCTCTCTCTTCATATACACAAAGAATTAAGTTAAGCACCCCTACACAAAGAATTAAGTTAAGCACCCCCTAATATATATTATTTGTGTATATGTATACATTGGCATATATTCTGGTCTGGAAGGTCTGGAAGACCTCGCGTGACAACAGTCCGCCAAGATAGAGCGCTTTTGAGACTGGTGCGACGATATCCCTTCGCCTCGAGCCATTTCCTGAAGGACAACTGGCTGCCCAACAGAAGGCTATGTCACCGTACCGTGAGGAACCGCCTGAAATCGGCCGGTTTAAGGTCAAGACGAGTGATCAAGCGTCCAAGGCTACTCGAACGACATCAGAGGGAGCGTTTGGCATGGTGCCTAGCGCGACGTGGATGGAACATCCGGTCTTGGAGGCGAGTTCATTGGTCGGATGAAAGCCGGTTCTTGCTGTACGTGACAGATGGGCGTGTTCGGGTGTGGCGCCACAAAAACACCGCGTATGCACCTAAAAACATTCAACCAACGGTACCCTTTGGTGGTGGCTCGATTATGGTCTGGGGATGCTTCTCCCATGACTGTAAATTGGACCTGATAACTGTGCGAGGTAACCTCAACGGAGAGCGATATGCCGAGGAAATCCTGAATACCACCGTAATCCCGCACTTCGATGACCACACCCTCGCCAGCAGACCCATCTTCATGGATGACAACGCCAGGCCTCACCGTGCGAGACGCGTCCGAGCCTTGCTGGAGCAAGGTGCTGTGACAACCATCCCCTGGCCTGCGTACAGTCCTGACCGAACCCCCTCGAGCACGTTTGGGACATGTTGGGACGACAAATTGCGAAGATGGTCCCTCCAATAGCCAATCTGGATGAATTGGAACGTGCATTACATCGGGAATGGAACAACCTGCCACAGCAACGCATACGACGGCTTACAGGGTCTATGAGACGTAGGGTTGAGTCAGTGATCCGATCACGTGGGTCCTACACACGTTATTGACGCAAAGATCGCTAGAGGTCTTCTCAGAACAATGACTGTACGTTAGAAAACATAAACGTCATCCACACTG
>NC_136266.1:46692261-46799761 GCF_964187855.1 Myxine glutinosa | reverse complement strand
TCCGTTCAACTCGAAACCTCAGGACGTTTCCATTCGCTTCAATCGACGTTGAACGTAAGGGACGGGACGGCGCTTGGCGTTTCGTATCAGGTATAACGCACAAATGACGTAGATGCGCATGTGGCACGACGTTTAGCAGGTTAAGACGCGTACGTGGACAAAGTAGCTACTGCCATTTAATGACAGCGAGGTGGACAACGTCATGACGTCATCACAACAGGGCGATGAACGTCGATCATGGAACTTGTCTATTCATTGTGCATCTTCATCGATACGTGATCATAATAATTATAAAAGGTTTTTTTTTACATTGTATTTTAGAAAATCAGGTACAAAACTGGATGGAATTGGACAATCTGTCCACACAGCCTCATGCGCACCTGGCTCCTCCATCTCACCTTGATTACAGCTTATAAATTACCGTAGAGTGACGTTTCGATGAAGGTCGGCAAACTGTGAACAATTTTACTAAAAGTCGGTTACATAAAAAATTATTAATTAATTGATTAATAATTAAATATGGGCTAGCAGGATTGCCTAGAGGTGTGCTCGCTCACCTCTAACCTGGATGTGCATGTAACCTGGGTTCGAATCCCGCGACCCTCCTATAAACTGGCGTCCTGGTGTTTCACAAACATGGCGGAAGTCCCCTTTGGGCTCTGCCGGCGTTAGTTGGTGGATGTTAAAGAAGTGAGTCGGTGAACCCTTCGCGAAGAGTAGGTGAACTATCGCCAGCATCCTGGACAAATTACAAATTCCTCCCTGGACTGCAGGTAGCAGCAAGTGGTTTGCTTTTTTTTGGCGGTTCCTTCACACCAGGTAACACTGCTTGCTATCTCAATGTCGTTGCTGTCTGGGAAGGTAGCTACACTATGAAGAAACGTGACCAGGTAGCTCATCACATGTATCTTCAGAATGACCTTCTGTGGGTATGAAGAATAGCCATATATATATAATACACACACACACACACACACACACACACACACACACACACACCACACACACACACACACACACACACACACACACACACACACACACACACACACACACACACACACACACACACACACACACACACGATATGATGCCAGGTGGAGTTTGTAAAATAATTTCCCCTCCCCCGACTTGGGTATTGATTTAATTTCAAACGCGCTCTTGCAGGTTTATGACGTCAGCAGCACAGTCTAACCTCGCGACCATCCAGAGTGTATAATGACGTGAGCATTAACGTTTAACGTGAGAATATCTGGGGCGGCCAACTTGTGCTGTAACTATGCACGTCTCTTCGGAAAATCGGGAATCGCCTGTAACTATACACATCTCTTAGGAAAATCGGGAATCGTGTCCACACTTATACACGTGTCTTCAGAAAATCGAGAATCGTGACCACACTTATACACGTCTCTTCGGAAAATCGGGAATCGCGTCCACACTTATACACGTCTCTTAGGAAAATCGGGAATCGCGTCCACACTTATACACGTCTCTTAGGAAAATCGGGAATCGCGTCTACACTTATACACGTCTCTTAGGAAAATCGGGAATCGCGTCCACACTTATACACGTCTCTTAGGAAAATCGGGAATCGCGTCCACACTTATACACGTCTGCTAGGAAAATCGGGAATCGCGTCCACACTTATACACGTCTGCTAGGAAAATCGGGAATCGCGTCCACACTTATACACGTCTCTTCGGAAAATCGGGAATCGCGTCTACACTTATACACGTCTCTTAGGAAAATCGGGAATCGCGTCCACACTTATACACGTCTCTTAGGAAAATCGGGAATCGCGTCCACACTTATAGCCTACACGTCTGCTAGGAAAATCGGGAATCGCGTCCACACTTGTACACGTCTCTTCGGAAAATCGGGAATCGCTTCCACACATCTCTTCGGAAAATCGGGAATCGCGTCCACACTTGTACACATCTCTTCGGAAAATCGAGAATCGCGTCCACACTTGTACACGTCTCTTCGGAAAATCGGGAATCTCTTCCACACTTCTACACGTCTATTAGGAAAATCGGGAATCGCATTCACACTCATACACGTCTCCTAGGAGACTCGGGAATCGCATTCACACTCATACACGTCACTTCGGAGACTCGGGAATCGCATTCACACTGATACACGTCTCCTAGGAGACTCGGGAATCGCATTCACACTCATACACGTCACTTCGGAGACTCGGGAATCGCATTCACACTCATACACGTCTCTTAGGAGACTCGGGAATCGCATTCACACTCATACACGTCTCTTAGGAGACTCGGGAATCGCATTCACACTCATACACGTCTCTTAGGAGACTCGGGAATCGCATTCACACTCATACACGTCACTTCGGAGACTCGGGAATCCCATTCACACACGTCACTTCGGAGACTCGGGAATCGCATTCACACTGATACACGTCTCCTAGGAGACTCGGGAATCGCATTCACACTCATACACGTCACTTCGGAGACTCGGGAATCGCATTCACACTCATACACGTCTCTTAGGAGACTCGGGAATCGCATTCACACTCATACACGTCTCTTAGGAGACTCGGGAATCGCATTCACACTCATACACGTCTCTTAGGAGACTCGGGAATCGCATTCACACTCATACACGTCTCCTAGGAGACTCGGGAATCGCATTCACACTCATACACGTCACTTCGGAGACTCGGGAATCCCATTCACACACGTCTCTTAGGAGACTCGGGAATCGCATTCACACTCATACACGTCTCTTAGGAGACTCGGGAATCGCATTCACACTCATACACGTCTCTTAGGAGACTCGGGAATCGCATTCACATTCATACACGTCTCTTAGGAGACTCGGGAATCGCATTCACACTCATACACGTCTCTTAGGAGACTCGGGAATCGCATTCACACTCATACACGTCTCTTAGGAGACTCGGGAATCGCATTCACACTCATACACGTCTCTTAGGAGACTCGGGAATCGCATTCACACTCATACACGTCTCTTATAAAAATCGGGAATCGCGCCCACACTCGTATGTGGTGCTTCAGAAAACCGGGAATCGTACCCAAGCTCATACATGGATCTTGGAATGGGGAATTGTGTCCACACTCATCCACATGTCTTAGAAAAATCGGGAATCGCGCCCACACTCGTATGTGGTACTTCAGAAAACCGGAAATCATACCCAAGCTCATACATGGATCTTAGAATGGGGAATCGCGTCCACACTCATCCACGTCTCTTATAAAAATCGGGAATCGCGCCCACAGTCATACACATGTCTTAGAATAATGGGAAATGAATCGCGTCCACACTAATACACATCTCTGAGGAAAATCGGGAATCGCGTCGACACTCTTACACGTCTTTTAGGAGAATGGGGAATCGCATCCACACTCCTACCTCGTACGTTTTGCTTCAGAAAACCGGGAATCGCGCCTGCAAGCTCGTACATTGCAGTTTGGGAGAGCAGGGAATCGTACCCAAGCTCATACACGGCTCTTATGAGAATAGGGAATTGCGTCCAGGCTCATACATGGTGCTGCAGAAAACTGGGAATCGCACCTGATATCATAAATTTCAGTTTGGGAGAACCAGGAATCGCGTTCACACTGCACTTCAGAAAACCGGGAATCGCGCCTACAAGCTCGTACATTGCAGTTTGGGAGAGCAGGGATTCGTGTCCAAGCTCATACACAGTGCTTCAGAAAACCGTGAATTGTGCATAAGGTCGTACATTTCAGTTTGGGAGAACCGGGAATTGCGTTCAAAATCCTATACTGCAATTCAGAAAACCGGGAATCGCACCAAAGCTCATACACGGTTCTTCAGAAAAGCCGGAATCGCGCCCAAGTTCATACAGTGCTTCAGAAAACTGGGAATTGCGTTCAAGGTCGGACACTGCACTTCAGAAAACCGGGAATTGCGCCTTCTGTCATACACTGCACTTGAGAAAATCGGGAATTGCATCCAATCTCATACACTACACTTTGCAGAAAACTGGGAATTGTGCCCAAGCTCATATATGGCACTTCGGAAAACTTGGAATCACGCCCAAGCTCATTCACGGTGCTTCAGAAAAGCCGAAATCACACAAGTTTGTATGCGGTGCTTCAGAAAACCGGGAATTGTGCCCAAGCTCATACACGGGAATTCAGAAAACCGGGAATTGTGCCCAAGCTCATACACGGGAATTCAGAAAACCGGGAATTGCATTCAAGGTCAGACTGCATTTCAGAAAACCGGGAATCGTGCCTAAGGTCATACACTGAATTTTGCAGGAAAATGGGAAGTGCCCAAGCTCATATATGGAACTTCGGAAAACTGGGAATTGCACCCAAGGTCATATGGCATTTCAGTAAACTGGGAATCATGCCCATATATGGAGCTTGAAAGAACCGGGAATCACAATCAATCTCATACACAGTGCTTCAGAAAACCATGAATCACATCCAAAATGATACACGGCACTTTGGAAAAACAGGAATCGCGTCCAAGCTCACATATGGAGCTTCAAAGAACCGGGAATCACATCCAAGCTCGTACACGGTGCTTCAGAAAACCATTAATCACATCCAAATTGATACACACGGCGCTTTGGAAAACAGGGAATCGCACCCAAGCTCGTACAGAGTGCTTCAGAGAACCGGGAATCACATCCCAGCTCATACATACACTGCGATTTGAGGAAATGGGAATCACGCACACACCCTATTGGATAATGATTGTCAAAATATTATATATTGTCACGAATAATTTTCACATGGAATTCGATGTGCAAAGTTTGATCAATAAGTCCGTGGCCTAACGTAGAAGGGAAATTAAGGGTTTGGCGACAACGTTAATAATTATAGTCGAAACAGGTGTGGTTAATTGACTTTTTTATACCAGGTAAAAGGACTTCGAGAACACTCGGCTCGTATATTATCCGTTACGTAAAGTTGGACCGGTCGACGTCACGACCACACAAAGTGACGTCAATACGAGCCCAATGCGCACTCGAAACGAGAACGTTAAACATTCGTGTAATAAATCACGTAGATTTTACATAAAACTCACAAAATATATTCAATGAGAAAATATAGAACTTAATTTATAGAAGGAAAACCAGGCACACGTGAATCGGTAAAACATGGACGCGGATAATACAATCGCAACAGTCGTATAAAGCAGGACAAAGTTTGCGATTGGTTTGGCTGATGCTGCTGAAAGGGGCTTACCCGGTGAGCCATGGGGTGGGTCCACCCGAAGGTCGCGTCCGAAATGACGGCACCGAGTGCGCAGAGAGCCGCCAAAGGTGCCCAAAGAGCGCGGGGTGAGACCGAGCACTCACCCCGTGATGGCCGCGCACCTTGAGGCAGGGGGCAGCATCACGTGAGACCCGGAGGATGGATCTCGGTATACGGAACAAAGTCTCCAACCAGCCGATCCTCACCGGAGCTACACAAGACCCTTTCCAAGACTCACCAGGGGAGCGAACGGGGTCGTGACTCGCGGTGACCTCCGATTGAACCGACCGTGGTCGACGAGGTACGCGACGTCGCGGACACAAAACGCCGTTTCCCTCTCGACTAAAACCCTACGAATCGCGGCACAAGACCACGGAGCTCCTTTTTCGGGTCAGAGGGTTGAACCTCAAACGATTTACGAGGGCTCCGTGCGCCTATCGTTGTGCCAATAAAGAAGGAAAATTCCTGGATTTGGTGGGAACGAGGAGCTTAGCGGCCGCTTCGGGGCGCACGAGTGTGTGCAGTGACCTGGGAGGTGCGGCCGGGAACCCCCCGACCTCATTTGCATACCTCTGGGACACGCGCGGGGTCCAGCCCCCAGTTCCTGCAGGCCCGGCCCATGGTGCACACGTTCTGAGACTGCGCACGACGCGCGCAATTCACGATGATCTTTAGCAATAGCGGTGACGTCATTGGTACGTCGCTAATTCGGGACAATCTCCAAGATGCTTCACGGAAACCTCCAAACAACGCAAACTGTGGCGGTAAAGATGTCACAAATATAGTTCATACATGAACATCAAGATATACCTATAATGTGTCGATAGATTCCCTTCAATTCCCACTTTCCTGGATATATAGATATATTAACGTCCTCAGAAGGACCATATGACCTCGGAAGGAAGGAAGGACAAGTTACAAATTCCTGCCCTAACTACTGCTGGGAAGGCAATGGCAAACCACCCGGCGTAACCCATATTCTTCGTTAACGGCCCCAATTATTCCCACTTTGTGCAGGATCGGGTGGGCGGAACGATTATATCCCATGTCTTTACCAACCTGGCTGCCAGGCCTGACGCTTGAGACTGGCGGAATTTTGTAATTTGTTCAGGGTGCCGGGAATAAGTCGGCTACTCTTCATGAAAGACATCCCGAGGGATATTTAAGGTCCACCAACAACCGGGTCTTCAGTTTCATGTCCATCCCAAGAACGGCATCCCAGTTTATAACTGGGTAGAGATTCGAACCCAGGAGAGATAATTCAGATACGAGTTCAGATACGAACCTCTAAGCTATCCATCCAGCATTCCCCACTAATACATCCATCGACAAAATGCAGCTCGATCGTGTCCCAGAAGGCACATTCGGCACAAGACAAATCGAAACCTAGCCGAATCGAAGATGCTTTAAGCAACATATAGTCGAGTAACATTTTCCCTCCGACTGAGTTAGAATCAGCCGAAGGCAAAAATAAGTGGAAAATGAAGCACAAAAAACCAGGAAAGTTTTCAACAAAAGTAAAGTTTAATCCCAATTTCGAAAATCGTCATTGATGGACGTTACAGTGTGAGCAGAAGTGAGCCCTTCTCTTGAGTGAAAGGAGATAACTGGATGAAAATAAAACAAATGAAAAAAAATCAGAGAAAGAGGAAAAGCAGGAAAGAGCAGCAAATGAATAAAGGAAAGAAAAAAAGAGACAAAAAGAGATCATCAATTGCAACGTCCCAACAGATAAAAAAAAGAAGTATAAAATGTTTGGAAAAGGCGAAAGAGGGAATAGGAAAACGAAAAAGCAAACTCGTATATCCTGGCAATTATTTCACAAGAACAGAACACCTGATGGATGATGAAACCCCCCCAAAAAAGACCGACCACGACCCCGGTTTGGCACAGAAGCCGCAACCGCGTGTGGAGGGGAAGCAAAGTTGAAACGCGCACTCTTGGCTGTCGACGTCGTGACCACTCGACTGCAAGTGAGACGTTGAGAGATAGTTAAGAGCAGAAAAGTTTATAACATGCTTTTTCGACAAGCCTACACAATAAATCGCATGAGCTATCCTCCATTTGTACGATACAATAACATCAGAATAGAACTACTGTATTAAACAAGCGGGGTCGCGGGATACATGGTATGCATTCGCACTTTTTAACACACTGGACATTTCACTTGGCACAACTATAAGGTTGAGTTTTATTTTTTTTACCCTGCCTCCCACCAACCCCCACAACCACAATTGCGAAGCTAGAAAACAAATCGCAATCCGGTCGACTTGTGCATAGCACGGAAAGGCATCGAGATCGCGACGTTGCCACTGAGGTTGCGGCCATGGTTTGCGGCAGCGGTACACCTCGTAACAAAAAGTACGCAATTCTCGATATCGACATTTTATGATATAAAGACACACCTTGCTCCATCATGCTTCCCAGATGGCAAAGATAACTTTCTACTTCACGATTGCACATTGTACTCATCTTTCATGCAAGTCCACATTGACGAATCTTCACATCATCGACGATATTTTCCACACCGACGAGAACAAACGGATACCGATCGAGCACGAAGCAAGACTCTTAAGATGTATCCGCTTTTTAAAAAGTTCCAAAAATTAGGCTTTGTTCAGAAGGATTAACCCACGATTCGACGTGAACGATGACACAGGAGAACGTGTACTCCCCGTGTTTGCTTTTTGGCTTCACTCAACATCCGTCTGAAGGGCGGAACAAGGAAACAGATATAGAGTTTGAAATACCATTTGACAAAATTTCACAAATGCCACCCGGTACAAACTGCTTCAGGACGACACAGGTGGAGAAACTGAGGTCTGCATTATGTTACACCACCCTCGTCTGTTTCACCATCTTCAGGTCCATAAACGAATTTGTTTACGGGAGGACACCAGAGTTATTTGCAGGAAAGGTTTTTTTTTGCATATCTCAATAAATGTGAGGGTTCATGGCTTTGCGAGCGTAAGCCACGGATTGTGCTGAGACCAGGTGGGTTGGACGTGTTGCAGAGCTGCGGGAGCTCCTCACAGTGGTGGGCCTTTCAAGATGCTCAGAATGCGACCAACTATGTTATTTCAGTTTGATCCTAGTTTGAGGTCAAGAAAAAGTTGGAGTCAAGTATTGGTGCAAGCAGGTGGAAAATATCTAGGAGCAACGACAGGGGCGTGGCAGAAGACGTCTCGATAACGGCAGCCGACCAACCATACGATGATGTAAACCTCAGAGGATCGCCCCTCACTCGACCTCCTCCAAGGCTCTCACCACCTGCTCGAGGAGGTCGGGACAGCGTTCCGAAATGCGTTGAAGCAGTGCATTTGCGAGTTCCTGGAGTGAGGCTGCACGTTGTTGTCCGCGTTCAAGCTCCTCTGCCACCTGCAAGCACATGGGATGAGGATAAGTAAAGCGGAGTTGCAGGACCCGAGTCAATGACTTGGATTTGAGTCGAGTTGTGTGCACGGTGAATTGACTCACGTATCAGGGAATGCAGATCCAGACTAAGTTTGGAATTGAACCTCCAGACCCAATACTCCAAAATATTGCATTGATATCGTTAACATTTTTTTTCATGCATTGTAATAGGAATTCAGTCGGAAACTGAGAGATTGAGTCTCGTGAAAAATGCTCCAGCCCTATCTTGTTTTTTATTCAGAAAAGTCTAATTGTTTCAAATATTTAACTTAAGACATTCTTGTGATTCAAGACCCTTTAGCCTCAAAATGAGATGTGCTTGAAATGTGAAAATCCCAACATGATATGTACAACTCCAGAAGAAAGTGGAGGATATTTTTGAGAATCGGCTAATTGGAATTTGTATTTTTCTTCTGAAATCTGGGATAATTAAAATATATACAGTTGACCAAAATAATTAATGGGGTATATCAAGATATATATATATATATATATATTGGAAATAAACTTCCAACTTTGCTAATTTCATTTTTAAGCAGTGAAACCGCTTCAATAATTGGCTATGTCATTCCTTCCATCCGTCCATAAAAAATGAAGAGGGACCTTTCTAACCCACTGTTTAATTTTAGAGGGTTCTAAAGTGTAATTATAAGGGTTCTAAAGGGTAATTTTAGAGGGTTCTAAAGGGTAATTCTAAAGGGTAATTCTTGAGGGTTCTAAAAGGTAATTCTAGAAGGTTCTAATGGGTAATTCTAAAGGGTAATTCTGATGGGTTCTAAAGGGTAATTATTAAGGGTTTCATTCGTTTCTAGGCATTGCGCCAAACTGAACCGCTTCCTTCGGTCAATCGGTGTGGTTTGTTTTATACAAGATTTAGTCTCACAGAAGAGCCAGAGGGGAAAAGGCAAGATATACTGACAGTCGGGTAGTGGAACTACATTTGGACAAAACATGCAAAGGAATTAAGGAACAGGAAAATACAAGAGAGGGAGAGAGAGAGGAAGGAAGGAAGGAAACACAGTCATCTTCAAGTTAGAGGGTTTGCTAGAAGAAAAAATTGCAGGTAGGGATGGAGCATGAAATCAATGGTAGTACACGTCCTGCTTACTTAAAACCCTGGAAGGAAGGGTGGGATTGAATAGCTTCATGAAGGTGGTTCGATAAACGGGAGAGAAAAGGAACAAAAGAGGGGAGGTTGGCAATAAAGCTGGATTTTCGGGAGTTTAACCAGGAGGTGGTAATTGGAAAATGCATACGTCCTGGAGGAGTGAGAGAGAGGGACAGAGAGAGAGAGAGAGAGAGAGAGAGAGAGAGAGAGCGAGAGAGAGAGTGAGAGTGAGAGAGAGAGAGATAAAATAGATAGAGAGATAAAATAGATAGAGAGAGAATAGATAGAGAGAGAATAGATAGAGAGAGATGGGGAGAGTGTGTGTGAGAGAGAAGGAGAGCGAGAGAGAGAAGGCGAGAGAGAGGGACAGAGAGAGAGAGAATAGAGAGAGAGAGAGAGAGAGGGAGAGAGAGAGAGAGAGAGAGAGAGAGAGAGAGAGAGAGATAAATATACTGAAGGAGAGGAAGTCCCACCCTCCCTACGCCCCCCAACCCCCACCCTCCCACAAAAATCAGAGGTTACCGACCTTTATGCAATGTTAGAGTGACAGACCTTCTGCATAAGCCTCACTATGGGAGATTATTATTAATATTTATTTTATGGGATATTGCCCGCCACAAAGCCTGCAAGGCCACTCGATGTTGGGGCTACACAAAGAAAACAAAAGCAGACCAACCAGCCCCTTGGATTGAAACAAGACAAATTAGAAATTTGTCTCTTCACAGAACAAAAAAGACTGGGAGGGGTTGGCTACTCTGCTTCGAGACAACAGTGCCTCTACCCCCATTAAATGGCCGCAGATTGAAAACTCTACCCCCATTAGATGTCAATAATATAGAGGTTTAGATTCCACAGAATCCAAGAAAGATGTTATGCTGGGGCCCATAGAAGAGAGCAGAACGGGCAAAGATTGTGAGTAGCCCTAATTTTTCATGGAATTTCTTGGAACAATGGAGATGCCCAGTCTGTGACTGTCTTTTGGAGGTCAGCTTTTCTATCTGGTCAGCCCAAGAGAGGTCATGGCTGAAGGTGAGGCCTAGATGTTCAAGATATTGAACCTTTGTCAGTGGTTGATCATGGAGAGAGATAGGTGAGTTCATTTGATCCTTTTTGAGCAACAGGATGAGACAATGGGACAGGAAGTTGGTTCCACAGGCAGGAATAAAGCGGCACGAATGAGTTCGTGAGGAGCGAACGAACATAAATAAATATAAATAAAGAACAGAGGTGACAGACATGCAGAATAACAGAGAGAGAAGGTGACAGAGGAGCAGGAATAAAGTGAGGAACGGAGGTGAGCAGTGATCCTGGATTTAGGTAGTTTAACCAGAAGGGGGTTGACGGTGGGCCGTGTGAGCTGTGGCCGTGTGAGCAGAGGGTGCAAGACCAGAAAAGAGATGTTAGAAGACAGAGAGACCACCGACCTTTCATTGCGTAATGTAGTTTGAGTTAACTCCATCCTCGCAAGTTTCATTTTCTTCATTTTGCTCTTCCACAAGTTTCAGACTTTGTACAAAAAAGGCAGCGTCAGGTCCTTGACATGTACGATATTCACACGCGTCTTTGTTCATTGCACTCCAGTAGAATATCAAATAAAACAGTTAACTTGAATAGCTTCCCTTTTACATTCTTCACCATGTACATGTTTTTTTATCCCATAAATTCTAAGATCCTTCAACCCTCTCCTTTAGTTCTTATGCTGTGCCTCAGTGAGTCCGACACAAGCCATGCTCAGGCCAGTGGCTTAACAAAGAATCCCCAAAAGTCAAAATGCTTCATATTACTCCAAAGAGAGGACGGGTAACTCTGACTGACAACCTAATCAGCTATTTTCAATCTGCGGACTAGAAAGGCTCAAATAAAGTGGACTAAGTCTGAATGTTCATAAGCCCTCTTGAACACTCTCCTCATTTAAACTGTTCAACGGGGGAATAAATACAATTGACATATGTCAACCGTTAGCTTTCCAGAACGGTTTCAATGTTTTCAGAGCCAATGCTGCCAGATAACCAGAACGGATAATTGATAACATTGGAATAACTAGTGTGAATGCCGCTGCGGTGAGGTGCTGCGACAGGCGACTGCAGGTGCGGGACAGAATGTTTAGGGCGAGGGCAACGTAGGTTCTGGTTTTAACAGCTGCCAGAGACACCTTCAAACCATATCGCAAGCACTAGGCCCCAGCCAGAGCTTCAGGATTAAATAAACAGCGACAGGCAGTAAACCCTTCTCTTCCACTTCTTGAAAGCAAAATGGTACCACTCCCCATTTTTTTTCTCCTGCTCTTTATCACCTCCCCACTAAGATACACAAACCCCACACAAATATGTTTGTCTCTCTCTCTCTCTCTCTCTCTCTCTCTCTCTCTCTCTCTCTCTCTCTCTCTCTCTCTCTCTCTCTTTCATGACCTGGCTGTTTTTGTATTCCAATGTTCGTCTCCTCCTACAACTTCCTGTCCCCATTCATCTCTAACTACGGGAAACTGTGAAGCATTGGGACATCTCTTCTAGCAGATATCCTTGGCTGATGATATCAAATGTCAACAGTGACATTCACAACGTGATGATGCAAGTGATAATATACTAGTTGGCACTTAATAACATTGGTCAATAACATCTGCTGGATAGGACATCCCAATGCACCCCAGTTTCCCCTAATTCCTCCACCCCGCTATCTATACTCCATTTTTAAGCTCAGTCATAATCCCTTGTCCCCTACTGATGTTCATTTGGCAATAAAACTTTCATTAGTTGATGCTTTATGGTGATAGGTTTGACTCTATCGGTCTTATTGCGTTTGCCTGTTTGGTCTTCCCATCAAAGCGCACAGCTCATTTCCTGAAATCCCAGGTCCAAATCCCATATATTGGGCTAATTTGTCCATTTTCTCCAAATGTCCTTGTAATCAGTGTAAAGTATAGTCTTGTAATGCCTTCATAAAAAAACTCCTCCATGAGCCTGAGACCGTAGAAAAATGACCAAAATGTGTTTCGTGCATCGTCAGCAGGGGGCACTGCATTGTGAAGCACACTGCCAAGTGTAAATGGAAATGTCCATCTTGCAGATCTGGTCCAGCCAGATCCTTCACTGTACTTTCCACGAGACCTATCCATGCACTGCCTTGGAGAGGGCTTTTGGCCTAGTACTACGACCAACCTCTAAACTTCCTGTTCGGCTCGAATGTAGAGCCAGCTACAATGGCCCATTACTGAACTATAACCATGGCAACAGTCTTTTGGGTTCCATTGATGATCTTCCAAGATGAGATCACACATGCCAATAAAACATCGTTTAAAAACAATGGAGCTAGCCTTATCCTCGTTTTTTGTTGTTGTTGTTGTTGTTTTATCCCTGATGATTCATTCTCCCTTAATAGGCTTCTGAATCTGCAATAGATTTCCGTTCAGCACATGTGTTATTAATGGCTTCGACCCATCACATGTCGGGTCAAGAGCAGGAAAATGAGATCCGAGCAAATATAGGAAGCCGAGGCATGTTCTCGCTGACCCAGTCCATTCACATTTTCTGTTCCCAGAAAATGCTGATGTGCATTCGTTCAGGTTCGCACAAGCACCGGTCTGCATTTTTAGCAGGGAGTCGGTCCACCTGATTGACAATGTCCATTGTCCTGCCGAAGCCATGTTCGCTCACCATGGCCCTGGAGGCCCAATCATAACAAACCACATGTCCTATATTCCAAGAATGTTATCCTACCCTACACATCAGCACGCTTTGATCCATGGTCGAGATTTCTGGATTAGGCTGCCGAAGTATCGCGAGCGAAGTTTATTTTTACGGAGGTTTTGGCATCTTTTCCTGAATTATGTCAAAATGGCCTAATTCGTGTTGTCGTGTTGGAAAGATAATTTGAAGGAAATACACAGTGCATGGAAAAGAAACATGGATAAATGTTCATTGCCTTCAACAGAGATGAATTTATCTATTTTGGTGAGTAAAGGTAAAAGCAAAACAAAACAGAGGCTTGTACAGATCGTGCCGCAAAAGCAAAAAAACAGAAAACCAAACAACCACAGCTGTTGACCAGGTGGTCATTCCAGTTTGGTGCAGGGAACCCATTTCAGGATGAAAAGACAATCTAAGAACAATTAAACTGTGCTGGTAACTGCACTCCAGGGAGCTGTTCGAGTAACTGCAGGCCACGGTAATAAAGCTAGGAACAGGCTCCTTTTACTGCTGGAAATGAATGCTCAGTTTGGCAGACTGACTCGCAAGGAATTGCAGCAAGGCACCAGAGCATATAACCAGCCCTGTCGAGTTTCCTTAGATTGGTCAGAACTTGCTTTCACTTATAAATTCTGAGCGTTATTGGGGGAGGAGAGGGAGGCGGGCAGACTTCCTCCATTACCATTACTGATGTACAAGGATTACGAGGCAAACACAGAACACACACACACACACACACACACACACACACACAAACACACACGCTTCAATATGATGAGAGCAGCAAGAGAATGAGACAAGGTAATGTCAAAAATGCTGTAAATGTTTGAAGTTTAAACGGTGGTATGATAGAGATGATGTGGAGAGAACAGTGCCAGCAATGGGTAATAAATAAGTTTTGATGCCGTGGAAAGCAAGGCCCTCGGAATCATTGGGATCTCTCGCGACGAAGCCGAGTGTCCGGGCCTGCTACGCTCACATCACAGACAGGTTGGTGGCCTCCCTGCATTATATCGCCTTATTCTTGGTCTTGCATCCTCTGTCCTGTCTTGGGCTCTGTACCTCCCAGGTTTCTGTAGGGTGCATGCTGTCTGCCAGTAACCGTCTTGTTGAACTCTCAAAATCCAGGCTCACCTCCACTCATTTGTTCCTCTTTTCTCTCACCTGTGGAACCTCAGATCATCCCCATCCATACTTCTGATCTCTTCTACCCGGAATGATCCCACTCCCAAACACTCCCTTTTTCCAGGTTATTGTGATTTTACCCCGTCTCCTTCATGTCTTTTCGTTTGTTAGTTGTCGGTTGGTTTCTTCCTTTTCTGTTTCATCTCCACTTTCCCCTTCCTCATCTTCCTGTGTTTCTTTTGCCTTGTGTGTAGCTCCATGTCTCCCTCCCCTTGATCTCACTTCTACTCTGCTGTCGGTGTTTCCCCCTTTTCATTTTGTTCCCTGCCATTCTGCTCTAGCTCTTCGATCATGTACAAAAAGTGAAACGTAAATTGTAGCTTGTGCATGGTTTTACCTTGATTTCGAGCTTGTGTTGGACTTTGTACATACATAACATGCGGGATAAGGAGTTAGTAAACACCCATGCACTTTTACATTAATTACAAGGAGATAAGTAAGCAATGGGCAAATCCATACACTATGTGGGATTTCAACCTGGGTTCCGAGCGCCACGACCCAGGGATTCAGATGAAAATGCTATCAGGTAAACTCAGGTACTAACGTTTGAGGGATTATAGGAAATAAAATCAGAGTTCATAACAAACAAAATTCGTATTATTATACGAGAAAGAGTTAACTTTATTACAGAAAGGACACTAAGAATGAAAAGGTCATTCTTTGTTTTCTCTACTTTCTAGAATGTTTAAGGTTTATGTAGTCGTGTGTACAAACACTACATGCAGGGAACACTTCCTTAGGAGACAGAAGTTTATGTATCTGTCTAAGGAGAAGTGAAATATTGCAGAAGGTTTTCTGTAAGGTTCACTTGGCTGTTTCTGGATGGGTTTGAGGGTAGACAAGAGGACACAGTATTTGGTTTTCCATTTGATTAGGATGCACCTATGACATTAGGAGTCATCAGTTTACCTTTACCTGAATTGTCAGGACATTAGCAGACAATGGACAAATCAACAGTTTGTGGGATTCTAATATCCTGGTTCAGGTATGAGGAACTGTGTTCAGATGTGAACTGCAAACAGGCCAACCGTGCATTGATCATGGGCAGGTAGTAAAACAAGGACAACTCGAAAGTTCATAGAACACGTTACTCCGTGCTGTCCTGAGAAACAAGGACATGGGGCGGTGTCTACGAGCGGCAAATTTGATTGCTTGTGATGACGTAAAATGCCGTAATATATTTGTCTAAGTACTGCTAAACTGAGGGGTTTTGAAGCTTATTAAAATACGGTGATTTGTGTTTTACAGTGGTCAAGTATATAATTCAATTGAAATAAATAAAGATTTAAACATCACAGAAAATAAATATTCCAGAGGTTTACCGCCAGTGATGGTGTCTTATACACCACCTTATTTAACATGTCACAATAATTGCTAATTAAACCAGGAGGTTTGTGAAAATGCCAAAAGGCGATTTGTGTTCTACAGTTTTTAAGTATATAATTCAATTTAAATAAATAAAGATTTTAAAGGTCGTAGAAAAAAACAATTCGGAAGTTTACCGCCGTTGATGCAGCGTCTTTTACATCACCTTATTTAACAAGTTACATTAGTTATTCAAGCCTGTTGTTTGGGTTCTTTAAAACATCCTTAAAATCAGCAAGTTTCCTGTTTAGAATGATTTTCAATCTTGATTGACTGCCAGGCAGGTAGACAGAGTAAAAAAAAGTATTTCACTCTTTTCTGAGCATGTGCGATCGGGGACAAATTCAGAGGCAAAGTACTGCGAAACTGAAGGTTTGTTTTCCGATTCGTGTTCAAAATATAACATTCAATTAAAATCATGTTGTTCCTCGATCATAAACCGACGTTTGTAGACAGGACAGACCGAAATGAACCGATTGCTTTGCCCCGCTTTTCGCTTCACATGTGCGGGGTAAATATTAATACGTTTGAATTAAATAAATTATTTTCCTGTTTTCGTTTCTCAAGATGACGATGGTCTGACAGGAGGAAGTAGAGGTAGGGCAGTTACCTTTGAGCTGTCTTGCCTAGGTTCGATTCTCCACGACTATAAACTATCGGATTGGTGTATCCAAGGCAGGCCGCTGATTGACGTGTGCCATCCCTCGGATAGACGTTAAACTGGGCATTCCTTCTGATAGCCTTATCTGGTGGGCATTAAAAATCCCACGGCGTATTTCATGGAGGGGAGGCGAGTCATCACCGGAATCCTGGACAAATCACAAATTTATGTCCAAATCAGCTTCAGTCGAACAGCAGGTGGTTAGTGAGGATGAATTGGAGCTGTTAAAAAAGTAGTAGTCGTAGTGGTAGTAGTAGAGTAGTACGAGAGTAGTAGTAGTAGAGTAGTAGTAGAGGAAGAAGTATTTTCTCAGACAAACACAGGAATAGGACATGATATGTTAAGACCAAAGTTGGTGGAGAAACAAGAACGGGAAAAACATAAAAGTCCAATTAAAACACTGATATTTATCACCTTTGAACTGCCTGTGATCAACAACAAGTCTCAATATAATTTCCGCATTTCAGATTAATTATTTGGTATTTGTAAAAGCGAAATTTAATTGCAATTTTTGAAGCTGATGTGGCATTTTATTCACAACAGATCAGTGTGCGTGTGTTTATGTGTGTGTGTATGTGTGTGTGTGTGTGTGTGTATATGTGTGTGTGTGTATGTGTGTGTGTGTATGCGTGTATGTGTGTGTGTATGTATGTGTGTATGTATGTGTGAATGTGTATGTGTGTGTTTGTGTGTGTGTGTATGAATGTAATGTGTGTATGTGTGTGTGTGTGTGTGTATGTGTGTATGTGTGTGTGTGTATGTGTGTGTGTGTATGTGTGCGCGTGTATGTATGTGCGTGTATGTATGTGTGTGTGTGTATGTATGTGTGTGTGTGTATGTATGTGTGTGTGTGTGTATGTATGTGCGTATGTGTATGTGTGTGTGTATGAATGTAATGTGTGTGTGTGTGTGTGTGTGTGTATGCGTGTGTGTGTGTATGTGTGTGCGTGTATGTATGTGTGTGTGTATGTATGGGTGTGTGTGTGTGTTTGTGTGTGTGTGTGTATGTATGTGCGTATGTGTATGTGTGTGTGTATGAATGTAATGTGTGTATGTGTGTGTGTGTGTGTATGTGTGTGTGTGTGTGTATGCGTGTGTGTGTGTATGTGTGTGCGTGTATGTATGTGTGTGTGTATGTATGGGTGTGTGTGTGTGTTTGTGTATGTGTATGTGTGTGTGTATGAATGTAATGTGTGTATGTGTGTGTGTATGTGTGTATGTGTGTGCGTGTATGTATGTGCGTGTGTGTATGTGTGTGCGTGTATGTGCGTGTGTGTATGTGTGTATGTGTGTGTGTATGAATGTAATGTGTGTATGTGTGTGTGTGTGTGCGCGCGTGTATGTGTGCGTGTGTGTGTGTATGAATGTAATGTGTGTATGTGTGTGTGTGTGTGTGCGCGCGTGTATGTGTGTGTGTGTGTATGAATGTAATGTGTGTATGTGTGTGTGTGTGCGCGCGTGTATGTGTGCGTGTGTGTGTGTGTGTATGAATGTAATGTGTGTATGTGTGTGCGTGTATGTATGTGTGTGTGTGTGTGTGTGTGTGTGTGTATGTGTGTATGTGTGTATGTGTGTATGTGTCTATGTGTGTGTCTATGTGTATGTGCGTCTTTGGTTGTTAAATCCATTTGCGGGTTTCAGGAGGTGAAACGGAGTCCTCCCAGGACCAGTGATGGTCCCAATTGTTTTTAACCCCCGCCCCCCCTTGCACCCCATCATCTCCTCACCCCCCCCGCCCCCCTCCAAAAAAAATAATTGATGAAAATGGCTCCACTGCTCGGTCAAATGATCTGGTGAAGTTTAAAGGAAACGAGTGCTGGGGGCAGACTCATCATGTGGCAGGGAAATCTGATTATAGATTGAAGGCTGCACTGCTATGTGATATAACATGTGGGCCTTGGAAGTACCAATAATTAGAGGAGAGGTGAACATGGGAGAAACATGCAGGTAGGTGAGCACTCACAAATGGAGAAATTGCAGATGTGATCGAGCAAAACCAGCAGGATATTAAAAACAAATGGATAAATAAATAGAAGGGATTAGAAAAACAAGCAGATGAATGTAGGTTTGAACAAATGACAGCATCAATGGACGATTGAAAGAATGAACAGCCGAATGAGTGTTAGTGAATGAGATATGAGAAACATCACCTGCTCAAGGTTCCTCGCCGGTCGATTCTTGTCTCCATCAGTTCCCACTGCCCCTTCTAAAGCTTCACCAACCGCCAGGTTCACTGCATTGTCAGCCGCCCCAACATAGTCCCCAGGCTCTAGAGGTAGACCATGTAGACCCATCAGTGTTTGAGGGTCTCGCTGCTCGCAAAGCAGCACCAGGTGTTCGATGTACAATCGGAGCTTTTCCTGCTCGTTGTGCACCCTCCGCAGTGACTGGATCATCTACGGAAAGGTTGGGGGCACACGGCGTGCTCTGGTGAGACGACTGAGATGGTGAAAGAAGTGGTGAGAGTAAATGAAACGTGGGTTGAGTATAGAGAGTGGTGAGCAAGTACAAGTGATGGACAAGGCAATAAACAAGAGGGTGAGGTGAGCTCATGAAAAGGATATGAGGTCATGAGTGGTGGCAGACATGGAAATAAAAAGAAAAAGCATGTTGTCCATTGTAGAAAGTTTGCAATTCCATGTGCAGAGGACCAGCATTCAAATCCATTACAAGTGATCATGCAGTTTGTTTTTTGTGATAGTGATCATGTCGTGATACTGGTAGTTTGCCCACTTTCTCACCATCAAGTGCGTGAGACTCGGCACAGCAGGCCTTGAACAACTATAAGGACTGACCAACATCATGATGCACGGTTCCAGGTTTCGCAATGTCGGAGGAATTGCGAAAAGCAGAACAGTGGGATGGATTGGCATCAGGAAAGGAGAACACAAACCCTCATAAAACCATCTACAATTGGAGAAATTTCAATGAAAACTGCATGCAAAATACAAACAACAGCTTTTCAATAACTTAGTTACTGGTGACCGATTTAAAAACAAAATCTGTGCATATTTACTCCCGCCAGGGAGCAACGCATTCGATCGTGTCCGTCCGTGTGTGTGTGTGTGTGTATGTTCATGTGTTTGTGAACAAGATATCTAGAAAAGTTCTTAACGGATTTGGATGAAAGTTGGTGGGATGATTGCCCTTGGGATAAGGAAGAATTGATTCGTTTTTGGTGAAGCTCAGGATATTATTCCGGATACAGGAATTTTTTGAAGGATTTTTTACCATTGGAAGATAGGGCTCATTTGTTTTAACATTATCTTCTATATTTAACATTGTGATATGAAAATAGTTTTCATATTTGTTGTAAATGTAGTTTAAACTCGTGGTTATGCGTTAGAGCGGTGTGTTTTGTTAGCAGCGTCGTCTTCAAGGTTCTTTTTATATTTTATTATAATAGACATATTCTGTCATTTTAAAAACACCTGTGTGTATTAAGTTTCCCGGTTTCATAAAATGTATCGTTTGATATGTATAATGCTTTAAAACTGTTTTTTGTTTTTTTAACCTCAGAAGATATATCAACATTTACCTCAGCGAATGTCAATCGCGGTGTCAGTATTTGATGAACTTATAAAGACTTAGGTGAGTTATAAGTGTGACCAGCATGTGCACGGGATTCTTCCCAGAAGAATGAGTGGTCGCATTAGCTTGTACAACTTAAAATGAGCGAGTTTTGTTTTGGCGTTTGGGCCAGTTTTCCATGTTGAATCCCTAAGGAATGAAACGAAGGTTTTGCTGGCTTACAATTTTATTTGAAGTCACAAACACACAACACAACATGCATTTTAA
This sequence comes from Myxine glutinosa, assembly GCF_964187855.1. Taxonomy (NCBI): domain Eukaryota; kingdom Metazoa; phylum Chordata; class Myxini; order Myxiniformes; family Myxinidae; genus Myxine; species Myxine glutinosa. The sequence continues at coordinate 46,779,325 of NC_136266.1, read as the reverse complement.
AGGCCATTTTCCCTACTAGAACAGATTTGAAGTCACACATGCCTCAAAATACACTCACTTATATAGAATTGAACACTGAATCCGAAAATGTAAGTGAAATTGCCTAGTTGCTTTTTTAACATTATCTTCAAAATATTCTATATATATATTGTTACGTGTTCCTCCCCGACCTCCTGGTATCGGTATACCTCCGAACCCCGAGAGGAGCCACGGCAGAAAAATATGTTATTCTGTGTCAGTAATCGATAGTGAAACCACACCAACGATTATAAACGAACAGATGTTGTATTAAAAATCACACACAAGAATAACGGTACAACCAATAGCAATCAAAGTGCACTCAATATACCTTAAGATGGTACCATCTGCTAAAGTAAGATAACTCACTGCGCTCCCAGTGAAGGAAAAAGAACACTCCTCAATGTCTCTAAAACTCAAAGATAATCCCCTCCTGCGAGTAGGGATGAGGCGATGAGGCGAAGAGGCAATGAGGCGATGAGGCGAAGAGGCAATGAGGCGAGTAATGAGGCGTAGGCGAAGCGTGGGCAGTCACGTGGTCCAAACCAATAGCAAACTGGCGGTGAAAAGGGAAATCCCAAAGGCGCGAACCAGACGTGCACGTTCACAGTTCAATCAGCGAACCGCAGTGTAATCTTCAAACGCCGCTTTTGCACACACACATCCCCGGCAAACGACCGGAGGGTGAGACAAGCTGACGCGGAGCAAAACCTTTTTCAGTGAACGACGTGCAAGGTTCAAAATGGCCGACGGCTCTTACTTGAGTCGAAGCGACCTGGCGGGGGATTCTTCGGACCATCAACGCCTATACCTGACTACGCAGGTTTCTCAATCCTCCAGCGATAATTCCTTTCAAGGAAACTCCAAGGTCACTCGCGACGTTCGTTCGATCACGCTCGCTCCGGAGCTTCAAGACACGCGTCTTCTCCCACTTTTTTCACCACGCCTCTCATTCCTCTCCTCTCTCATCGTCTTCCGGTTCTCGATCCGGTTTCCTGTTTCATTTAAAATATTAACCCTTTTTGCCTTTTAACAACAATAATCTTACCTTTTAACAACAATAATCGCCGTTTCCTTCAAACCCCAATAAGAATAATAATACATAACCAGAAATGTTTCAAGTGGATGAAAACCACAACCACGGAAGGGCCGAATCCGTAACACTTCCCCCCCTCAAGAAAGAAAGTTTGAACACAGCGAAAACTTTCTTTGCAGGCTAACTCTTTAAACAAACAAAAGTAACCTCACAACCCAAATCATCAATTCCCGTGAGCAACAATACTCAATATTCCCCAAAAATAAAGCAACAAAACTTCGAGCAACCCACAGAGATTTCCAAAGTTAATTCACTCTGGACAAAGCGTCAGCAACGACATTGTCCCTGCCCTATACATGTTCAATTTCCCAGTTAGACTCCTGCAAAGCCAAACTCCATCTCATCACCCTCTGATTTTTTTTAACTTTTAGTTTCTTTTGAATGAAGGTTAAGGGGTAGTGATCAAACATCCAAAGTCAAGCAAATCTACAGCACTTTTCCCGGGAGGCCGAGCTGAAAGCCAGGTTCCATGGTGGTTAGGTGGTGAGGCCTGGAAGTATTCACTACATGGACGCCTTCAGGAATGTGCCGTTCACGGTTAATCCGTGTCGGAAAGTTCGCTCGGCTGCTCCGCAGCATTCAGTGCTTCAACTCTTTCTAACTTTTTGTGAAATAAATGTTTGCTCTTTCACGAGCCTCAATTCAGTATACAAAAAAAAAAAAAAAAAAAAACTTTGGTAATAATCACGGTTGGACCGCTTGTCACTGTAGTCACGTGTATAGCAGTCTCCTTCTCGGCCACTACCCTGATAATCATTCCTTCGGGAGCTGCCATAACTCTGGGAGCCTCCATAGTAATATCGACTGCGGCCACCACCAAAACTACTGCCACGTTTTCCTCTTCTGTAGCCCCCTCGACACCTACGGCCTGCCTTCTCTACTCTACGGCTATGGTCCGACCATCCAAATCCTTGCCATTCCAATCCTTCTCTGGCTCTTTGGCGTCCTTTGTGTTTTCAAACGTGACAAAGCCAAACCCTCTTGACTTTTGCGTTTCCCTGTCTTTTACCAGCCGCACTTCCAAAAGCGGTCCATATTTTCTGAAAACAGAGGTCAGAACTTCTTCCTTTGTTTTGAAGTTCAGTCCACCTACAAATAACTTGCCAAATTTGCCGCCATCCCTAACTGGTGTGGTGTTATTTTCCCTACTGGGCTTTTTAACAACCATCGGGTTACCAGAAACTTGACCACCGGCCAAATCATTCCCCATAACAAAAGATACTCCCTCTACAGGAAGAGTGGCTTGTAAACCTACGTTGACCGGTCCTGACACCAAATCAGACTCTAAATGGATGACATGAAGTGGAGCTTTAACACAGCCACCAACCCCCTATAAACGAACACTAACACCAGTTGTCGTCTTCTCTGACAATGGCAAAATGCCTTCAAGCATCAAAGATTGATGTGCTCCTGTGTCCCTCAATACCCTAACCGGTTTCTGGTTAGTCGAGTCTCCATCCAATGACACAAACCCCTCTGAAATAAATGGTTGGTAACCCTTTTGAGGGCGATTTCTCACATTTGCCATTGCATTCAGAGTTGTACTAGTCTGACTCAGCTCCTGATTTTGCCTTTCCATAGCATAACATCGGGACGTCAAGTGTCCAGATTTATTGCAAAAAGCGCAAGTAGGCCCGGAGGAGAAACTCGTGGTTTGTCTCGAGCCCCCCGGAGGATAAGTCTGCCTTGGAACTGTTGTCTTCTGATTTCTAGAAGTCGTGGTATCAGAGTGGTCCTCATAGTCATCTCGAGGCCGCCCCCATGAATTTTCGTTCTCCGCCCCTGATGTACCATAGCTCCCCTGGCTAAGTCTAGGCGAAAAGTTAGGTTTGTGGAACCCCATCCTGTATGTTAAGGCATAGTCATCTGCCATGGTTGCTGCCTCATACAACTTTGGTACTTTCCTTTCCTCTAGATGTACTTTAATGTCCTCGTGGACACAGTGTTGGAATTCCTCCACCAGGATCAATTGTCGCAATAGTTCGAAGTCTTTCCCAACCCCTTTTGAATCACACCACCGATCAAACATGGTTTCTTTCATTCTGGCAAACTCCACATGGGTCTCACTCTCCCTCTTCCTGGCATTCCGGAATTTTTGCCGGTAAGCTTCAGGGACCAATTCATAGGCTTTGAGAATGGTTTTCTTCACTATCTCATAATCTGCACATTGGTCAATCGGTAAAGCCAAATAAATATCTTGAGCTTTACCCACCAGAACACTTTGCACTAACATGGTCCAGGACTCCTCAGGCCATTTTAGCATTTGATCCACTTTCTCAAAGTGTGAAAAAAAATTGGCTACCTCCTTTTCATTGAAGGGTGGAACCAGCCTCACATGTCTGCCAAAATCCCAGGTGTTCTGACGAGGTGTCGAACCAGTTGGCATGGATGGTAGCTCTCCCCGTTCTTTCATTAAATCCAGCTCCTTGAGTTTAATTTCCTGCTGAAGCGCCAAGTCCCGTTCCTTTAACTCCCTTTCGGCTTTTCTCTCCTCTGCTTTTTTCTCTTCTAACCTTTCCTGGAGTTCCCGTTCCTGTGCTGCTCTTCTTTCCTCGAGTTCTTTTGCAACTCTCCTTTCCTCTGCTTTTTTCTCTTCTAACCTTTCCTGGAGTTCTCGTTCCTGTGCTGCTCTTCTTTCCTCGAGTTCTCTTGCAGCTCTCCTTTCCTCGAGTTCTCTTGCAGCTCTCCTTTCCTCGAGTTCTCTTGCAGCTCTCCTTTCCTCTGCTTTTTTCTCTTCTAACCTTTCTTTCCTGGAGTTCTCGTTCAACTCTCCTTTCCTCTGCTTTTCTTTCCTCGAGTTCTCTTGCAGCTCTCCTTTCCTCTGCTTTTAACCTTTCCTGGCTCTGCAATTGCATCTCCATTTTCCGGAGCTCCACATTTTCTTGTTCCTCGGGTAACCAATCCAAGGCTACCTCTTCCCATGTTCCTTGTCCCACCAGAGATTCTATCACCAATCTCTGCATCTCTGCTTTCCTCATATTCGCTCGGACCTCCAAGCTAAAATGTCTGGCCAATACCAAGAGGTCCGATTTTTTTTAATGCTTGGAACTGTGCCTCACTAGGGGATGCCGCAAACTTTCCTGCGTCAAACACCATGGTGACTATCCGTTAACATCTGTTAACCTTCACACAAAAATTTTCCAATTTTTGAAAAATTTGGGAATGTTGGAAAAATTTCCAAATTTTGGAATTCTGGGAATGTTAGGGAATTCTTTCCCGGACGAAATTTAGGGAATTTAATCCACAGTATGAGATTTAGGGAATTTAATCAGCAAAGCCGAGCCCCCAATTTCTCCACAGTACGAGCCCCCAATTTCAATCTGGGTCAATCCTGAACGAATGTTATTAGGGAATTTTTAATCCCAGATGAAGACCCAATTTCGAGCCCACGAGTCAATTGGACGAGCCCCCAATTTATGTTACGTGTTCCTCCCCGACCTCCTGGTATCGGTATACCTCCGAACCCCGAGAGGAGCCACGGCAGAAAAATATGTTATTCTGTGTCAGTAATCGATAGTGAAACCACACCAAGGATTATAAACGAACAGATGTTGTATTAAAAATCACACACAAGAATAATGGTACAACCAATAGCAATCAAAGTGCACTCAATATACCTTAAGATGGTACCATCTGCTAAAGTAAGATAACTCACTGCGCTCCCAGTGAAGGAAAAAGAACACTCCTCAATGTCTCTATAACTCAAAGATAATCCCCTCCTGCGAGTAGGGATGAGGCGAAGAGGCGATGAGGCAAGTAATGAGGCGTAGGCGAAGCGTGGGCAGTCACGTGGTCCAAACCAATAGCAAACTGGTGGTGAAAAGGGAAATCCCAAAGGTGAGAACCAGACGTGCACGTTCACAGTTCAATCAGCGAACCGCAGCGTAATCTTCAAACGCCGCTGTTGCACACACACATCCCCGGCCGACGACCGGAGGGTGAGACAAGCTGACGCGGAGCAAAACCTTTTTCAGTGAACGACGCGCTCGGTTCAAAATGGCCGACGGCTCTTACTTGAGTCGAAGCGACCTGGCGGGGGATTCCTCGGACCCTCAACGCCTATACCTGACTACGCAGGTTTCTCAATCCTCCAGCGATAACACTTATCGCAGGAAATTCCTTTCAAGGAAACTCCAAGGTCACTCGCAACGTTCGTTCGATCACGCTCGCTCCGGAGCTTCAAGACACGCGTCTTCTCCCACTTTTTTTGCCACGCCTCTCCTTCCTCTCCTCTCTCGTCGTCTTCCGGTTCTCGATCCGGTTTCCTGTTTCATTTAAAATATTAACCGTTTTTGCCTTTTAACAACAATAACCTTACCTTTTAACAACAATAATCGCCGTTTCCTTCAAACCCCAATAAGAATAATAATACATAACCAGAAATGTTTCAAGTGGATGAAAACCACAACCACGGAAGGGCCGAATCCGTAACAATATCTGTGCAGTGTCTGTCTTGTGTTGTCTTGTCTTGTGTTGTCACTGAACTACTCCCTCAAACTTTTGTGAAATCGTACTATTCCAACTTGACCCACGGCGGGAGTATGCGCTCTACTGAGTGGCGTTCTAGTTTTTCACTGGATTTGACAACATAAAAATAATAATAATTTCGCTGTTGATAGGTAATTTCTTCTAGTAAGTCAAAGTGAGGCCCTGCTGTGCAGCACAAGTTACATACAGTGCCTTCAGAAAGTATTCACACCCCTTGGCTCTTTTCACATTTGTTGTTCCAGTCTGAATTTAAAATGGATTAAATTGAGATTTATTTTTGTCATTGATCTGCACATCATATTACATGGTGTCAAAGTGGTATTTCTCTTTTTAGAATTTTTTCTAAAATAATTAAAAATGAAAAGTTTAAATGTCTCGAGTCAATAAGTATTCAACCCCTTTGCTATGAAACTCCAAATTGAGCTCAGGTGCATCCAATTTCCTTTGATCATCCTTGAGATATATACAACTTGAATGGAGTCCACTGTGGTCAGTTCAATTGATTGGACATGATTTGGAAAGAAACACACCTTTCTATATTTAAGGTCCCACAGTTGACAGTGCATATCAGAGCAGAAACTCTACCATGAAGTCCAAAGAACTGTCTGTAGAAATCCAAAATAGAATTGTGAGGAGGCATTGATCTGGAGAAGGGTATAAAACAATTTCTAGTGTTGAAAGTTCCCAAGAGTGCAGTGAGCGCCATCATTAGCAAATGGAAAGAAAATGAAACTACCAAGACTCTTCGTAGAGCTGGCCGTCCGAACAAACTGAGCAGCCAGGCAAGGACCTTGGTCAGGAAGTTGACCAAGAACCTAATGACCACTCTGACAGAACTGGCCAGACGGAAGCCACTCCTGACAAAATGGCACATGCCAGCACGCCTGGAGTTTGAAAAAAGCACGTGAAAGACTGAGAGCATGAGCCAAAATATTCTGTGGTCTGATGAGATGAATATTTAACTCTTTGGCCTGAATGCAAAGCGCTACGTCTGACAGAAACCGAGCACAGCTCATCATCCATCTAACACCATCCCTACCATGAAGCATGGTGGTGGCAGCATCATGTTATGGGGATGCTTTTCAGTGGCAGGGACTTGGAGACTTGTAAGGATAGAGGGAAAGATTAAGGGAGCCAAATACAGGCAAATCCTTGAGGAAAACCTGCTTCAGAGTGCAAAAGACCTTAGACTGTCGCAAAGATTTACGTTCCAACATGACAATGACCCCAAGCATACAGCCAAAGCAACACTGGAATGGCTTCTGAACAAGAACGTGAAAGTCTTTGAGTGGCCCAGGCCCAGACTCGAATCCTATTGATTGATTAATCTGTGGAAAGACTTGAAGATTTTTGTTCACCGACGCTCCCCATCCAATTTGACAGAGCTTGAGTAAATCTCCAGGAAGAATGGGAGAAACTCCCCAAATCCAGATGTGCAAAGCTGTAACAGACTTACCAAAGAAGACTTCAAGCTGTAATCGCTGCCAAAGGTGCTTTCTCGAAGTATTGACTGGCTGATGAATATTTATGCAAGTTAGGTACGTCTGTATTTCCTTTTTAAATATTTCATAAAAAATTCGCAAAAAAAAAAATTCCACTTTGACATTATGGGGTATTATGTATGTATAGATCAATGACAAAAAAAATAAATCTCAATTTCATTCATTTTAAATTCAGCCTGTGACACAACAAAATGTGAAAAAAGTCAAGGGATGTGAATACTTACTTTCTGAAAGCACTGTAAATAATAATAATAATCATCCAGTTGTCTCTTCTGCTTGGACAGGAATTCTAGACATTTTCAAACCTCGCGTTGGTCAGCGTTAACAGATAATTCAAATAATATGCTTTTATCACTTTGGAGGTGATAAATGTATGATAACCACCATGGGAGGAAGCAAAGTAAAGCAAATGTTTCGGAAGTTAGCCCTTCGTCTGAGTAAGCGGAGATAAACCTCTGCTGCTCTGATGATGGGTCAACAACCAAAAAGTTAGCTTTACTTTGCTTCCCCTGGTGGTTTGCACACGTTTATTAACTCAACTGGACTACAGTCCAGTTGAGTTCATCACATATTGAACCCTCTGGCGTCCGTCGTCTGTTAACTTTTCGATGTTAACACTCCAGCGTCCACAAATATCAACCGATTCTGATCAAACTTGACATGCAGCATCCTTACCCCAAGGACCAGGTTGGTATTACATTTCAGCCCGATCCGTTGAAAAATGGCGGACTTAGGCGACCATTTTGTTTTTGGTCATGAAAACGACGTGAACACTCTAGCGTCCACAACTATTAACAGATTTTGATCAAACTTAGAATGTTTAACCCTTACCACACAAGGTAGGTTGCTATTGCATTCCATCCCGATCCGTCACAAATGGCCGCCATATTGTTTTCAGCTCCGAAACGACGTTAAGACTTTAACGTCCACAAACATTTATGGATTTTGATCAAACTTGGTGTGTGAGACTCTTACCACACAAGGTAGGTTGCTATCTTAAGTCAAATCTAGTACAGACAACTGACCTACTTTAAAGTTGTCCAGTTAGTTCAGTTGAGTTCTGCTTCCCTGGAAGCTCTAGTTACCTTTGAATTCATAACAACCTATAGTTTCCAAATTATACCTTCCTGGTATTCCACAAAACCTCTAACCTCCCCATAGTTTGAGTATATAGTGTGACGGGATGATGCAGAGGTAACGAACGCACTTATCCTTTTAACAGTCTAGTCTGGGTTCGATTCCAGGCCCGACAAAAAAAACTTTCGGATTGGGACTTCGCAAGCAGGAAGTTTCATCACTGAGCGTGTCGTCATTTGAAGAGACGTTAAGCCGGGTGTTCCACCTGCCCACGGTGTCTTTCACAAGACTAGGCCATTATGTCCTGGCATCCTGGCAAAATTCCAAATGCCTGCCTTGACTACTATGGAGAAAGCAATGGCAAACTACCCAGCCTATTACCTGCCAAGAGATTGCTTTGGGAGCACCAATTCTCTGGAAAGTGTGTGGATATTGGAATGGTTACAAAGAAACATATGCAGGAGGCCATTTTTTCCCCAATGATGTCTGCTTTATACTCCGCATGAACTCGTTACCATTAACTTCGTTTGATATCCACATTCCTTTTCTAATTTACATGCACGTGCCATTTAATCTCTAGGTAGGAAGAATTTAGTCAGGGTACCACTAAACAATGGCCTGCTCTTTTTGAGAAATACCATGGGATCTTTAATGTCTACAACTTAAATCCAAATTGGTTTGATCGTTTTGTAAGACTCATCAATACTCTGACATCGTACCAAGATGGTGGATATATTCAGATTAAATTTCATATAGGGGAGTAAACCAATGACCATTCAACTCAGAGGTGAGTCTTTTACAATCTGAAGTATCCTCTATCTCAGAATAACCCTAACCCTAACCCTAACAACCCTAACCCAAACAACTAACAACCCTAACCCTAACAACTAACAACCCTAACAACTAACAACCCTAACCACTAACAACTAACTAACCCTAACCCGAACAACTAACAACCCTAACCCGAACAACTAGCAACCCTAACCCTAACAACCCTAACCCTAACAACCCTACCCCTAACAACTAACAACCCTAACCCTAACAACCCTAACCCAAACAACTAACAACCCTAACCCTAACAACTAACAACCCTAACCCTAACAACCCTAACCACTAACAACTAACTAACCCAAACCCGAACAACTAACAACCCTAACCCGAACAACTAGCAACCCTAACCCTAACAACCCTAACCCTAACAACCCTACCCCTAACAACTAACAACCCTAACAACTAACAATCCCAACCTCAACAACTAACAACCCTAACCCTAACAACCCTACCCTGAACCCTAACAACTAACTGACCCTAACCCTAACCCTAACAACCCTAACCCAAACAACTAACAACCCTAACCCTAACAACTAACAACCCTAACAACTAACAACCCTAACCCTAACAACCCTAACCACTAACAACTAACTAACCCTAACCCGAACAACTAACAACCCTAAGCCGAACAACTAACAACCCTAACCCTAACAACTAACAACCCTAACAACTAACAACCCTAACCCAAACAACTAACAACCCTAACCCAAACAACTAACAACCCTAACCCAAACAACTAACAACCCTAACCCTAACAACTAACAACCCTAACAACTAACAACCCTAACCCTAACAACCCTAACCACGAACAACTAACTAACCCTAACCCGAACAACTAACTAACCCTAACCCGAACAACTAACAACCCTAACCCGAACAACTAGCAACCCTAACCCTAACAACCCTACCCCTAACAACTAACAACCCTAACCCTAACAACCCTAACCCAAACAACTAACAACCCTAACCCTAACAACTAACAACCCTAACAACTAACAACCCTAACCCTAACAACCCTAACCACTAACAACTAACTAACCCAAACCCGAACAACTAACAACCCTAACCCGAACAACTAGCAACCCTAACCCTAACAACCCTAACCCTAACAACCCTACCCCTAACAACTAACAACCCTAACCTTAACAACTAACAACTAACAATCCCAACCTCAACAACTAACAACCCTAACCCTAACAACCCTACCCTGAACCCTAACAACCCTAGCCCTAACCCTAACAACTAACTGACCCTAACCCTAACCCTAACAACCCTAACCCAAACAACTAACAACCCTAACCCTAACAACTAACAACCCTAACAACTAACAACCCTAACCCTAACAACCCTAACCACTAACAACTAACTAACCCTAACCCGAACAACTAACAACCCTAACCCGAACAACTAGCAACCCTAACCCTAACAACCCTAACCCTAACAACCCTACCCCTAACAACTAACAACCCTAACCTTAACAACTAACAACCCTAACAACTAACAACCCCAACCTCAACAACTAACAACCCTAACCCTAACAACCCTACCCTGAACCCTAACAACCCTAGCCCTAACCCTAACAACTAACTGACCCTAACCCTAACCCTAACAACCCTAACCCAAACAACTAACAACCCTAACCCTAACAACCCTAACAACTAACAACCCTAACAACTAACAACCCTAACCCTAACAACTAACAACCCTAACCCTAACAACCCTAACCACTAACAACCCTAACCACTAACAACTAACTAACCCTAACCCGAACAACTAACAAACCTAACCCGAACAACTAGCAACCCTAACCCTAACAACCCTACCCCTACCCCTAACCCTAACCCTAACAACCCTAACCCTCTGAGTTCTGCCAAGACCGAGCACATGATCAGGCCAAGTGGAACTGATGACTTCCTTTTCCTGATTGACAATAATAATCACCACTCCAACAACAAAAGTATGCTGGCAGGATAGTTCAGAGGCAATGTGCTCATTTCCTTATTGTCTCGTCTTTGTTTAATTCAAGATGAAATCGGTTGGCCTGTTTATCTTTCGCATTCAAATAGAAGGCTTATGATGCTGGGAACCGATGTTACGATCCCTTACAACCATGTGTGTTTATCCATTATCCACTAATGCCCTTGTAATTCTATTCTGTGTCTTTCTATCTTTCATTGATCTAAGGCTCATAATGGAGCTCGCACATCGGACACGTGCAAGACAGACTAGACAACTGTACTTTTATACGTCGTGCCTCTGGTGTTTTGTACAAGCTCCCCTATGAGCTTTCGAACAACGCAAGGTTAAATGTATCGTTATTGGCCCTACCACTCAATGGTGAAGAATCACTTAAAAAAATATAGTATCACTCACTGATCACTCAGGATCCTCTCCGGCCTAGCTCCCCCAGCTCCATCTACCCTGTGCTCTGTCCCCCAAATATTCCTGCAGGACGTACAGGATCTGCCAACAACCCTCTTATGGTTAAACTGCCAAAATCAAGACTCTCGATTCACCTTCACTCCTTCACTCCTCTTTTCTCCCGCCTCTGGAACAAACTCCCTCACTCTCTTCAATCCCACTCCTCCAGGTCTTTTAAACACCTGTTCACCACCATCTCTTATCTTCCCCCATCCAAAACCTTGATCTTTTCTACCCCTGTTAAAACACCCCAAATCCACTTTTTTGAAATACCGACTTCTTTCCTGGAAGTCAAAAGCTGTGTCCATGTTTTTTTTCTTTACTCCATGTGTTTTTACCTCCCTCATCCCTACCCCACTTTCCACGCCTCCTCCCCCCAAGCCCTCTCCCTCCCACAGATCTCTCGATGTCCCTGCTCTCAAATGTTGTATTTGTGTGCATCCCCCTCTCCCCATCTGGTCTCCCGCTCCCTTTATTTTGTCTTATGTGTCCGTTTGTTTTTTTTTGTCATTAATGTTGGCTCTTACACGAGCCTCGATCTTGTATACAAAAAAATCATAAAAAATCTGTATCTGGATCTTCACCAAAATCTAATCAATTCGGCCTTGTCCCACACCCAACCTGTCCAAGTTTCATCCGAATCCCTCCAAAACCTTTTGAGATATCCTGCTCAAAGACAGACAGGGAGGGGTGAAAAAAACATGGAATATTATGCGGCTGTAAACTATCATCAGGTGGGACACTGCATCACAGAGCATGCTGTCCCTTGGAGGGGACATGAAGCCAGCTCTTGTTGCTTCATTGATGCCACAACTTCCCCTTTCTTTGGCAATGATTTTTAAGTTGCACTCTCATGTGGGTGAGTCTGCTGCCAACATGCAAGAGCGGTTGGCAGTACCTGTACGTTGCGGAGATGAGATTATGTCCATACCAAGCGTTAATGTCATACAGCTGGTGTCTTTATCCCCATTCTGGCTCAAGAAGTCTGGTGACAGGTGCCTAATGAAATGTAGTTGCAGAAATCGTTCAGGCCAAACTATTGGCAGGAAGTAATCTCGGTTGGTAAATAGCTTAAGGCTGGCAACAGCCCTTATTACTCATGTGATTCACTTGGAATGTGCTTGCACAATGGATTACCTAGACATTTAAACTGTCTCTTCCGCTTGATATATCCATTAATGCACAAAGCAAATGACAATGTGACGGGTCCCAACGTGGGTTAAAAATAAACTAACAAACATCTTGGAAACGCTTGCTTTTTGCATGCAATTCTCAAAATGGCGTGTTGGACGACAGGGCCTTTGGGCAAAACACACGAGATGATTGACTGTCAAAACGACTCAATTGTTCTCGATATTTGCAGAATCAGTGGATGAAGAACAAGTTGCTCTTGACAACAAGACAAACAGTCTAAACCTATGATGGAAGCACAAAAACACCGCAGCATCTTGTCTGACTAGTTACAGACGTGGATGGGTTTTTATCTGGTATCAGAACTTGTCAGCCATTAATGTCTTAAGCTTAATGTCTACAACTGTCTGGCAGGTCAAATCTATTTACACTCGTATCTTGTTAAGCTCGAGAGCCGTTGCCATGTTAATTTTACACAACTTTGCATCGAAGTTGTGTAAACTTTACATATAATGGGTTACATGCAAAGTTGTGTAAACTTCACATATAATGGGTTACATGCAAAGTTGTGTAAACTTTACATATAATGGGTTACATGCAAAGTTGTGTAAACTTCACATATAATGGGTTACATGCAAAGTTGTGTAAACTTTACATATAATGGGTTACATGCAAAGTTGTGTAAACTTTACATATAATGGGTGACATGCAAAGTTGTGTAAACTTCACATATAATGGGTTACATGCAAAGTTGTGTAAACTTCACATATAATGGGTTACATGCAAAGTTGTGTAAACTTCACATATAATGGGTTACATGCAAAGTTGTGGAAACTTTCCATATAATGGGTTACATGCAAAGTTGTGTAAACTTTACATATAATGGGTTACATACAAAGTTGTGTAAACTTTACATATAATGGGTTACATGCAAAGTTGTGTAAACTTTACATATATTGGGTTACATGCAAAGTTGTGTAAACTTTACATATAATGGGTTACATGCAAAGTTGTGTAAACTTTACATATAATGGGTTACATGCAAAGTTGTGTAAACTTTACATATAATGGGTTACATGCAAAGTTGTGTGAACTTTACATGTAATGGGTTACATGCAAAGTTGTGTAAACTTTCGATGTAATGGGTTACATGCAAAGTTGTGTCAACTTTACATATAATGGGTTACATGCAAAGTTGTGTAAACTTTAGATGTAATGGGTTACATGCAAAGTTGTGTCAACTTTACATATAATGGGTTATATGCAAAGTTGTGTCAACTTTACATATAATGTGTTACATGCAAAGTTGTGTAAACTTTACATATAATGGGTTACATGCAAAGTTGTGTAAACTTTACATGTAATGGGTTACATGCAAAGTTGTGTAAACTTTACATGTAATGGGTTACATGCAAAGTTGTGTAAACTTTACATATAATGGGTTACATGCAAAGTTGTGTAAACTTTACATATAATGGGTGACATGCAAAGTTGTGTAAACTTCACATATAATGGGTTACATGCAAAGTTGTGTAAACTTTACATATAATGGGTTACATGCAAAGTTGTGTAAACTTTACATATAATGGGTGACATGCAAAGTTGTGTAAACTTCACATATAATGGGTTACATGCAAAGTTGTGTAAACTTCACATATAATGGGTTACATGCAAAGTTGTGTAAACTTTCCATATAATGGGTTACATGCAAAGTTGTGTAAACTTTACATATAATGGGTTACATGCAAAGTTGTGTAAACTTTACATATATTGGGTTACATGCAAAGTTGTGTAAACTATACATATAATGGGTTACAAGCAAAGTTGTGTAAACTTTACATATAATGGGTTACATGCAAAGTTGTGTGAACTTTACATGTAATGGGTTACATGCAAAGTTGTGTAAACTTTAGATGTAATGGGTTACATGCAAAGTTGTGTCAACTTTACATATAATGGGTTACATGCAAAGTTGTGTCAACTTTACATATAATGGGTTACATGCAAAGTTGTGTAAACTTTACATATAATGGGTTACATGCAAAGTTGTGTAAACTTTACATGTAATGGGTTACATGCAAAGTTGTGTAAACCTTACATGTAATGGGTTACATGCAAAGTTGTGTAAACTTTACATATAATGGGTTACATGCAAAGTTGTGTAAACTTTACATATAATGGGTTACATGCAAAGTTGTGTAAACTTTACATATAATGGGTTACATGCAAAGTTGTGTAAACTTTACATATAATGGGTTACATACAAAGTTGTGTAAACTTTACATATGGCATTGACCAGACTCGGCGGCGTATGGTTCGAGCGTCCGCAGTGAGTCTGGGAGGTCAGTGGTTCAAATTTCAGCAGAGTCAAACCAAAGACTTAAACATGGAACGTGATGCTTCCTTGTTTGACACTCAGCACTTAAAGATAGAGGCACAGACAAACAATCGTAGGTTGACAACCATTGTACAGCTTTGATGAGCATTATTGAGCATTGTACAGCATTGCACAGCTAATGAATGGCCTCCTCCTGTGTTGAAGTTCCTTGTGGAAGATTTTTTCAAATGTGTTTGTAAAAATACACAGCATAAAATATAGAGTAGATAAATATTTAAAATCAGATGAAGATTTTATAATAACAAGCAAAAGCCAATGGTAAAAATACCACAATATGAACGAGAATGTCGCTCGGTAGAGCGCGTACCTCTGCCAGGCTGAACAGTTTACATTTTGTATCCCACTGATAGGCCGGATCCAGATCTGAATCTGAATCAAAATCAAATCGGCTTGTTCTCGTCACCTAATAAACTCATCCACCTAGTTTCATCATAACTCGACCACAACGTTTTGAAATGAAGGGAAAGGTGTATGCTGCATGTGTGAGAAGTGTTATGATTTATGGGAGCGAGACATGGGTAATGAACGTAGAGCAGCAACGAAGGCTGGAAAGGGTGGAAATATGAATGGTTCGACGGATGTGCGGAGTATCGTTGAGAGAGAGGAAGACAAATGATGAATTGCGAAAGATGATGGGAATAGAGCCTGTGATTGATGCTGTGAAGAGGACAGGTTGAGATGGTTTGGTCATGTGTTGAGGAAGGATGAAAGTGACTGGTTGAGAAGAGTGGTGGAAATGAATGTAGAAGGAAGTAGAGGACGGGGAAGACCGAGAAAGACTTGGCTAAAGATGGTGGAAGAAGAAATGCGGGCAAGGGGGTTAACAAGGAGAGATGCAGAAAATAGGGCAAAATGGAGAAGATTGTCATGGGGACCGCAAGGCTAACCCCCGCTCTAGCAGGGAAAATGGCCTTAAAATGCATGTTGTTTTGTTGTTGCTATATATCGTGTTGAGCCCAATCTCCTAATTGTGAAGACTCCCAAATTTTTTTTTAAACGATCATATCCGGATCCGGTTCCGCATCTTCACCAAAATCTTATCAATTTGTCCTTGTCACACACCCAACCTGTCCACCAAGTTTCATCCGAATCCATCCATAACTTTTTGAAATACCATGCTGTACAGTATATACCAGTTTTGTCCCTATCTCTCAATAGTGAAGAATCACTTAAAACATAAAAAACATTCTCGTATCCGAATCCGGATCTTCATCAAAATCTATATTCTGCTAACAGACAAACAGACAGGGGTGTCCACCTTCTGCGGCGGAGGTGAAAAGATAAAGAAAGAAGCCTTTATTCTTGCTCTGGTTGAAGGAGCTCAAAATGGGAAGTTATATATTTCTTAACACCAGATAATTTCATTTTTTCTGGGTGATCGAGGCAGCGGTACATTGCCTATACACCACCTGAGTTAAATTTTTGCCTGATTAAAAAAGTTACAATTTTCCTGCAGGTTTGGATTAATTTGAAGCAACTTTTGCGAAATAATTTAAGTCTGCAAGGAGCATTTCAATGTGGGACAATATATATATATATATATATAAAAAACACACACACAGCCGTCAAAAAGTATTTACACCCCTTGACTTGACCTTTTTCACATTTTTTTGTGTTACAGCTTGAATTGAAAATGGATTAAATTGACATTTTTTGTCATTTGTCTTCACATAATACCCCTTATGTCAAAGTGGAATTTGTTTTCTTTTTTTTCGAAATTTTTACAAAATAATTAAAAATGAAAAGCTAAAATGTCAAGTCAATTGCAATTCAATCCCTTTGCTATGACACTCTAAATTAAGCTCAGGAGAATCTAATTTCCTTTGATCATCCTTGAGATGTTTATACAACTTGATTGGAGTCCATGTGTGGCCAATTCATTTGATTGGACATTATTTAGAAAGAAAAACACCTTTCTATATCAGGTCCCACAGTTGACAGTGCATGTCAGAGCAGAAACTCTACCATGAAGGAAAAGTCCATAGAACTCCGAGATAGAATTGTGAAGAGGCATAGATCTGGGGAAGGGTATAAAACTATTTCTAGAGTGTTGAAAGTTCCCAGTAGCACAGTGAGCTCCATAATATTAGGAATTGGAAAGAATATGGAACTACCCAGACTCTTCCTAGAGCTGGCCCTCTGACCAAGAGCAAGACCTTGGTCAGGGAGGTGACCAAGAACCCAATGACCACTCTGACAGAACTACAGAGGTCCTTGGCTGAGATCAGAGAACCTGCCATAAGGACAACAGACTCTGCAGCACTTCACAAATCTAGGCTTTAATATACAGGAAAACAAACATGACATAATGACAATAACACCGAAGCTTTTCGTGCTGTACTCTTCAAGGCGATTCACAGCAAATAGACCGGAAGAGATGAGAACTAGTGCATTTATAAGCATGTATTACTATTATCATCCATAAAACAGCTCATCACCCATCAAACATCATCTCTACCACTCACTGCTTGCCGAGTCCCAATCTGACTTTTACATAAAGCATGGTGGTGGCAGCATCATGCTATGGGGATGCTTTTCAGCAGCAGGGATTGGGAGAATTGTATGGATAGAGGGAACATTGAATGGAGCCAAATACAGGCAAATCCTTGAGGAGAACCTGCTTCAGAGTGAAAAAGACCTTACACTGTGGCAAAGATTTATGTCCCAACAGGACAATGACCACAACCATCCAGCCAAAGCAACACTGGAATGGTTTCTGAACAAGAATGAGATAGTCCTTGAGTGGCCCAGCCAAAGTCCAGACTCGAATCCCATTGTAAATCTGTGGAAAGACTTGAAGATTGCTGTTTACCGACACTCCTCATCCAACTTGACAGTGTTTGAGCAAATCTGTAAGGAAGAATGGTAGAATCTCCCTATATCCAGATGTGCAAAGCTGATACGGACGTACCCAATAAGACGCGAAGCTGTAATCGTTGCCAAAGGTGCTTCGATGAAGTATTGACTCAGGGGGTTTAATACTTATGTACATTTGATATTTCTGTATTTCATTTTCACTAGATTTGTAAAAATATCTTAAATTTTTTTTTGGCACTTTGACGTTATAGGGTTATGTGTAGATCAGTTACAAAAAAAATCTCAGTTTAATCAATGTTAAATTCAGGCTGTAACACAACAAAATGTGAAAAAAGTCAAGGGGTGTGAATACTTTCTGAAGGCACTATATATATGTAAGGATAAGTTTCCTTTCCTGGTTTTTATAAATGGGGAAGAGTTGAATAGATGAAGACAAAGGGAAAAGTATTATGATCCACTTTACCTTGAGATGAATTATATTGATGATATTATCTACTCCCATTAACCCTCCCCAAGCACACCCATTTATTTGCAGGTTATTCTGCCCCCCACCCTCATATCCTTTTTGTTTTTTTATTCCGATTCATATCCGGATTTCCCAGAGCCCTCCTCTTGCTGTGTTTGAGTATGTATCCGGCTTGTTCACCCCTGCTACCTCCTCTCCCTCCCAACCCCCACCCTTGATCTCATTCTTCTTCCGAGTGTCCTAACCTGCTGTTGGTACGTTACCCTCCTTTCCATTTAATTTCTCTCTGTTCTGTTCTCTTCTGTTGTACAAGTTGTAGCTTTCCCATGAACCTCGACTTTATATCCAAACATAAAATAAAATACTGCAGTGCTCCAACTGCTCCCTCATCAGTGTCATGCCTTTTCGCCCTACGTCACCTCACTTTTCCATGAGCTGGGATTTTGTATAAAAAGTAAGGGTCAAAGTAGTTGTGCTCTTTGTGATGCACTTAGACCTGTGTTTAAGGTGTGGCAAATTTGTTTTAAGCACTCCCTGGAATTGAATGGACTCAATACGAGGTGGTTGCCGGTATCTCAATTGGTGGTTGCCAACCATGCCATGTTGAAGTCTCTCTCATGTATAACTAGGCCAAAAAAAGAAAATAAAAACACAAAGAAGCATCAAACATGTACATGGGCATGAAGTTAGTGTTTCAATTTATGAAATAAAATGTTTCGCCTGTCCTGACACTATAATCCACAGATCGATAATATTGCAGAAGGTACGGATATGAACCGTAGTTTTGAAAAGATCCAACAGAAAAAGGTAGAAGCGGCCACCTTACGTTGAAGCCAAAAAGCAAAAGTCCGTAAAGGTTGGCGGCATTCTTGGTCAACATATGCAAGTTGGCAATGTGCCAGCCAGCCAGATCATTTCACTAGCTGAAAGCAGCTGTCCAGGTATAAACAGCGAGATGACAAGCACAGGGGCAGCAAAATCAACCAGCCATGAAGGTAAACATCTAGCTAGAGCCATGGAAGGCAGTAAACCGGAGACTACGTTTCCATTCAACTAAACCGCAGACTGATCAAGCAATTCTATGTAGACACAAGTAACTGGCTGGTGCAGAAGACAATGAGGGCATTAAACCACAAAAAGGGAATAAGCAATAAAACAATCAAGTAACAAGTAAGTGATACAAATGTGGAGGAAAAGAATGGGGGTAATGGAATTTTTAGTGAAAGTTTAAACCCTCTTTCTCCCTCCACCTTTTTCTTAACCCTTTCCAGTTAAAATCCCAAAATTATCCAGGCTCACTGCTCACTCCCACTATTTTGTTCCACTTTTGTCCTCTTTATGGAACCACCTTCCTAAGATGGTTCAATCGCACCGAGACGTAATCTCTCTTTGAACGACACAAACATCATACACCATCAAGCATGAAACCGAAAATGTTCAAATTGGCGATTTGGTGTAAATGCATCGACGATTCCAGTAGCATCTTCAAGATTCTTGAGTGAATTCTTGAGCGATTAGGAAACAAAGGTCCGAAAGCAGAGGCAGAAGTTTCAGGTCATTTGATGTTGAGTTGAGGAATTAGAGAAGGTAAATGTACGGAATATCAGAGAGACTCTCAAAACCTGCTGTTGAGTCACAACACAGGAATTCTGATAAAAAAACACCATAAAAAAACCAAACTTCCTCCCAAAAGAAATCATGAAACCGTTAAAACAAACCAAAAAAAACTGTGATCTTCTTCATTTTATCCATAACTAACATTTTAATCTGACAGGAAGTACACAAGAGTACAGCTACAGTTCTAACTATACCAGTTTTACCTGGGGCTCATGCGCCGACCGCTTGCTTGAAGTCCTGGTGGGAAGAGTGCGATTGAACCACCTTGGGAAGGTGGTTCCACAAACAGGACAAGAGTGGAACAAAATAGTGGGGGTGAGCAGTGAGCCTGGATAATTTTAGGATTTTAACCAGAAGAGTTTAGAAAAAGGTAAAAAGGTAAAAAAAGAAAAGAAATAGTGTTTAGATTTTCACTCCTAACAAGTGGCTTTTAAGTTAAATTTGCAATCATTATACTCGATTACTCGTAGGTTACGCTATTGTGGTTTACGTACTGCAGTAAGGATTGCCAGTAACTGAAGTGATTACAGTTGTAATTACAGTATTCTGCAGAAAATAGCTCCTTAAAACTAGTTAAAACCATAATTGGAACTGAAGAGCCGCTGTTTTTGCCCGTGTGACTATGTCATCTCATGTCACCCCCTTCCCGATCCCAGATATTCTCTACCCCCATTAACCCTCTCCATGCACACCCATTCATTTCCGGGTTAATCTGATCCCCTCCCGTCTCCCTCCTTTTTGGTTTTATTCCACTTCCGTTTCATACCCGGATTTCCCTCCCGACTCTTACTGAGTTTGAGTTTGTATCCGGCTTGTTTACCTCCTGCTACCTCCTCCCCCTCCCCTTGATCTCATTCTTCCTCTGAGTGTCCTTCTAACCTGCTGTTTGTGTGTTTCCCTCCTTTCCATTTATGTTCTTTCTGTTCTGTTTATGTTCTCCTCCATTGTTTATGTTGTAGCTTTTCCTGAGCTTTGACTTTATATTCCAAACATAAAAGAAAACACTACAGTGGTCCAACTGCTCCCTGATCAGTGTCATGCCGTTTCACCTTCCATCACCTCACCTTTCCATGATCCTAGATTTTGTATAAAAATAAAAATAAATACAAAACGTGATGCAGATGCACAAAAAGCATTTACTGCAGTAAACTCTAGTAGATAACATATTTAGTTCAAACAGATCACTAAATATTCATTACTGAAGCAGACGCAACGCACAGAGTATCAGTTAAAACGTTTTTTTTTTAAATGTCAAACCTTTTCCAGACTTAGTTCTTTCCCATTAAAAAAATTCCATCTTATATCTATATTGTGAGATGGCATGATACTGATTAAAAAATTATGTCGACAAAACATTTCATGTGTTAATGCAACTTTTTCATGGTTACATCTACATATTAAGAATACAAGAATATACTCTTCCCGTAACCACCCACCCGAGATTCTTCTTCCTCCTCCTCCTCCTCCATTCTTCTTCTTCTTCCAGACCACATTTCATGTGGTTTTCTCTATTCCTTCCTCAAGCTTACCTACTATCCCTTCTGTCCTCTATCCCTTACCTACTATCCCTTCTATTCCTTCCTCAAATTACTTATTCAATTAACTATTCTCCCTACCTCCCTCGCTAAATGCGTATATGATGCGTATGGGTGTGTGTGTGTGTGTGTGTGTGTATATATATATATATATATATATATATATGAATGAATGAATGATCGTTTTTGAGGCCATTTTTCCTGATAAAGCGGGGGTTAGCCTTGCGGGCCCCATGACCTCATGGTTCCCTTTTTGAGGCAGTTTTTATGGCCGGATGCCCTTCCTGACGCCAACCTTTAGTCGCCTCTTACGATGCGCAGGGATACGGTGTACCGATTCTAAACCGGGGTACACACCGGGATCATTCATCCCAGCAAGCTGGTACTCAATTTGCCGACCTCAGAAGGATGACAGGCTGAGTCAACCCCCCTGGTGTTAATTTAGCGATCAGCCGGGATTCGAACTCAGGATCCTAAGATCCCAAGCCGGCACCCTAACCGCAAAGCCAACACCAGGCTAACATACATACATACATACATACATATACATACATACATATACATACATACATATATATACATACATATATATACATACATATATATATATATATACATATATACATATATATATATATATATATATAAATATATATATATATATATATATATAGATATATATATATATATATATATATATATATATATATATATATATATATATTGTTACGGACGCGGTTTAGATGTTACTTTGGGCCGAGCGGATGGTCCACCGCGACCGTTACAGGATCCCCGATTGGCCCGACTCCCCCAACGTTGACCAGATCGCACCACAGATATTCAATTTGGAAACCTCTAAAGCGACCGAAAGAGAAGGAAGAGAGAAGAAGACAGAGTACGGAGGAATAACAGGATGTATTATACACACAAGCAAAAAGAAGGAGCGATCAAAATTATTTACAAGCAATGGATGGAAGAAGCAGTCACACAGTGCATCGTTAGCTTATACTAGTCAATTTACTTAACCCCAGGACAACGATTAGGACAAACGACGTTCACACTTACACGGGGGATATTGCAGGCAGGTATGGCTTGAGGATGGATGGTTGTTTTTGGGAGGCAATGGAGGGTCCAGCGTGGATTGCTGCCTGGCGCGTCCTTTTCGTGGCCTGCGGCCCCTTAGCTGCCCCCTTAGCTGCAGGGCAGCTGGTCGCACGATGGCTTGCACACACCTGCTCGTTCAGGCGTCTTCCTTCTCCCCAGCAACAACGAGGGACAGCAAGCAAGATGACGGGGTCAGAGCAAGAGCACGGGCAAGAGGAGCAAGAGCAAGCGAGTGGAGTGCGTCCCGTGGCGACTTATATTGGTTTTCTCACCGAACCTTCGCGCACTTTCTCGGGGGTTCCCGCTCCGCCCTCTCTTAGCCAAACCCCTTGTTCTGGGTTGGATGAGCAGATGAGCCGACTTACTCCTCCCCCCTATGACGAGGGGGGCGACCCGTCTTCTCTAGCCACTCCCCTTGTTCGTAATGGCCGCAAATGGCGAAAACCGGTCAGCAGCTGCAGGTACTGCGCCGTCACGTTGCACAGCAGTTCAGTACTGCAATAAACGTTTGCTGTGAAAGCTCAAGTGGGGGAATCCCTGGCACTTGAGCTGCCATGGATCATCGGAGGGGCCTACGCTTTATTTCGTTTGATGCAATGCAGAGTCAATCTAGTGGGAAACACATATTTAGCCTACATAGAATAAGGAAATAAACTATTTAAAAAGATATATCGTGGCCTGTGTGTAAGTTTCATGGAATTAACTAGGAGGACGGCTGCGACCATTATTTACATTACGAGGGTGTTACACACAACAAAACCATACTTTTCACATTCGTTACACTTTCTCCAAAATTGTTACACTTCTCAAAACCGTTACACTTCTCAAATTCGTTACACTGCACCCTCCTTTCTTCAGGCCCGTTCTCGGGCCTACAAAACTTTAACTTAGTGTGACACGTAGGTGTAATTCCCTCTACAATTAACCTGACCCTGAGTGTGACAATCTTAAAACACAAATAAGTATGTCCCCCTATTGCATTGCACCCTGTCTAACAGACTCAAGCCCACAGCTAACCGAATTACGGAATTGTTCTCAAACTATACATTTACGGTGGGGAGCATTATTTACAGTGACGTTATTTCTTATTTACAACGCAACCCAGGACCTGTGTTTTTTTTTTCTTTTTAGGGAACAAGAAAAAGAAATTCCTGTTGGGAGGGAGGAGACAACACGCATTGCATCGATGCACCAGTACCAATACCACCAAAGCACCCAAAAGCACCAAAAGCACCACAAAGCACCAAAAGCACCACTCGGTGCACAGTCACCACGGTTCATAATAAACACAACAAAACAACTGGTGGTGGTCTTCTCTTTCTCTGCTGGGCCGATGTTCTTCCCGACGTCTTCTGGCTTCATGCGGCCTACTTGGAAATAATAAAAAGCACAACTTGTGTTCATTTTTATTTAGGGCCTCAGGGGCCAACTAAGGGTGGCCCACCTGTTTGGCATAGGTGCCGCCTTACCGAGGTCCGCAAGCAAGATTCCCTGGCCACTATGGCCGGTCTCCAACAGAGGTGCCCTGCCCCAGAACCTGGGGTCCATCAAGTGGTACTTGGCCGCAGAACAGCGGTCCATAAAGTGGTACATCAACGCAATGCATGCTGGTTCTGAGAATCTCGTGCGCACAATGGCTATCTCACGCACGCTCCCCTCGGCGCCCAATGGCGCACAGGTCCTCAAGTGGGAGACAAAAGGGGGGAAGACAAATGAGCGAGGGGTAAGGTCACAAGGGTACACGTCAATAAAGGCAATGCAGGGTGAAGTGCGTACGGAGAGCGAAGTGAGAAAAACTCGTCCCTACCGTACGTCACCCCCCCTGTCACCTACACTACACCCTTGCCCTTACCCCATATTTACAACAATTT
This sequence comes from Myxine glutinosa, assembly GCF_964187855.1. Lineage (NCBI taxonomy): Eukaryota > Metazoa > Chordata > Myxini > Myxiniformes > Myxinidae > Myxine > Myxine glutinosa. The sequence continues at coordinate 46,754,953 of NC_136266.1, read as the reverse complement.
ACACCTTTACAAATCCGTCGCTACTGTCACGTCTTCCCCTTATTTCCCCTACCAAATTCGTCTCCACAATCCCACTGTAGTGAAATCGTATTCGTACTGAACCCGGGGTGATGCTCGCTGCTCGTTGACACCGCTAGGGGCGTGACTATAAGACCCGCTGCTGCGGACGGTGCTCCGAGACTTCTCCTGTGACACGTTACATCTGGTAGATTCGCTAACGGTACGCCAGCATAGAATATCCAGCTTGCTTGCATTGAATGTTACTAGGGCATGCCCGTACTATATCTATATCTAAAATTATATCCCCCCCCTCTATTTACATGAAATGGTTTGGTCCAAAGCGAACGGCTTGCGAGTGGTGACAATCCCCCCCCTCTATTTACATGCAATGGTTTGGTCCAAAGCGAACGGCTTCCGGAGTTTGGTAAAGAAATCGCCATCGCGTGCACAAACGCGCAGGAAAGCGAATGAATCGCAAATTCGTTTTTATTAGTTGTAAAACATAGTTTAACGCCAACATAGTTTGCAAACGTGAAATAAATGAATACGCTCTCAAATGTGCCATCCGAGGCAGAGTGTGCCCGCCACGTTCGGCACACGCGATCGTTCGCTGCTCTCTGATTGGTTGAATCGTTTTTTGGACATAGCTCGGTAAGTAATTGTCCGATTAATATGAAACCTTGAAAAGGCACATCCTCGGGTCCCCAGCAATATACCTGGCAAGTTAAAAGTATATCGGACCCGTGGTTGTCGAGAAACAGCGGTCACAGACAAACGTACAGACAGACAGACAGAGATTACTGGAATTATAGATAGATGAATGGTCCCATGTGATGTCACATCGTATACTTATTGTATTTCCTGCTTTACAGGATGATGTTATGATCTAAATGGAATTAAACCACCCGTTGGGCTAAAGTTGTGTGGACCTGATTGGTTTTCCACAACACTTAATTCCATTTATAGCTACTGACATGGCTGGCAACAAGACGCTGGCGGTTGCCGTATTCTGCGCCGACCCGCAAGCCCCGGATGGTGGCTTGCAACTGAAGCACTGGCTCAGAACATTGGAGATTCATTTTGACGAGCCTGAGACCGCGCCGACGGCTGCCGCGAAGCTAGCCACACTTCATTCAAAAATCGACTACCGGGTGTACAACTCCATTGCTCAATGCGCGACGTATGACCTCTCGATCGCGGAGCTCAAACGGCTGTACATAAAGGAAAAAAGCCCGGTGTATGCACGATATTTGCTGCAAACGCGACGTCAGCAACCCAACGAGGCGATGGACCACTACGCCCAGGAGCTCCGGCAGCTCTTGCTGGACAGTACCCGGGAGCCACGGACTCCCGCGCAGTCTCAGGATGATCTTCTTTTAGATGCCTTCATTGCAGGGGTCTCCTCCCAGGAACTAAAGCTCAAGCTCTTAGAGAAGACCGACCTGACCTTCGCTACGGCACTCGAGCAAGGGAAAGTATACACCGAAGCGCGTATGCAATCGAACACCTATGATCACACGCGCCTCTTGGCGGGCACTACACTACACGCCCGGCCGGAGAGTGCTACCGCCGAGGACGCGGACCCGCTCGCGGAACTCCGGGATGCTCCGGAGGAAGACCCAGTCCTGACGGCTGCCGTTACGACCAGACCCAAGGCCTTACGCGGGGCCGCATGCTTTTTCTGTGGGGGGCCACGCCATGCCCGGCCCGTGTGTCCGGCACGAGACGCTACATGCCATTTGTGCTCGCAAAAAGGACATTACGCGAGAGTGTGCAGGAAAACGGCACGCGGTTCGAGGCTCATTGAATCGCGCGGTCGCGGTCGCGCGGGCGCGGCGACCTTGAATGGGCTCATTGCGGAGCCTGCGAGCCGAGCCCGAAACCCGGCGCCTTACCCGACTTCGAAGGGGAGGGCCCCTCTCTGCGGGCCCCTGGGCGCTCAGACGTCCTTGGCGGGCGTCACAGGACAGCCACCACCGTCTCATCCTCCATCGGGCACGAAGTACGTGTCCTTGACCAAACTCCGGGCCACGCAAGGGGCTTTGAAGCCTCGCCAAGCCCCAGCGGAACGTTCTCCTCGTGTCGTCCACGAGCTAACGGTGGCCCTCACCCCGGAAAAGGTGATTTCGGAAACTACGGAGGCCTTTTTCTGCCAAAAGTGTCAAAAGGCGATTTCGTATACTACGGAGGCCTTTTTCTGCCAAAAGTGTCAAAAGGCGATTTCAAATACTACGGAGGCCTTTTCCCGTCAGAATTGTCAGATTTTGAATCGCGAAACACCGGAATGCTTGGGAAAGCCCTCTGATGGCGTTAATGGATTCCCCATGGTCAACGCAGACTCCGGCCACGACCGCAAAACTGCTGCTGGCATAGGATCCACCCGCGAGGCTTGTCCGACCCATTCGGGGGGCTCAGTCCCACTCCCAGCAGCCTCGTCTGGCCTGGCTCAAGCCCTTATTCCCCTCATGGTCGAAGGCCATTGTGTTCGGGCCTTGGTGGATACAGGGTCTACGGATAGTTTTATCGACCAGCGACTTGTGCTCAGGCATGGATGGCGGATCTGGAGGTCTACGAGACGGATCTTCATGGCTTCCCAGGGGCTTCGACTCAGCATGAAGGGGGAATGCCGAATGAAACTCGTGCTAAAGGGACGGGTTTTCCCTGATGTACACCTTATGGTTTTACCCGCATTATGTGCTGATATTCTGTTAGGACACGATTTTCTTAAGCTGCATGGACGTCTGGTAATGGAGTTTGGTGGGCCTGACACGCTTGTTGTGGGGGCGGACGACGCGCTTGCGGTGTGCGCCCTAGCGCAAATGGACGTCCAGCCGCTTTCGCTGTTCCCCAATCTAACCTCCGACTGCGCCCCTGTCGCGGTGAAATCACGGCGCTACTCTCGCGCAGACATGCAATTCATTGCGGACGAAACGGCTCAGCTCTTGAAAGACGGCATCATAGAACCTAGTAGGTCACCGTGGCGCGCCCAGGTCTTGGTGGTGCGCAGCGAGGCCCATCGCAGACGCATGGTAATCGACTATTCCCAAACGATTAACCGCTTTACACAGCTGGATGCCTACCCCCATCCGGGGATGGACGCGCTGGTGCAACAGGTGTCCCAGTATTCGGTCTATAGCACTCTCGATCTCCGTAGTGCGTACCACCAGATCCCTATCTCTAGGGCGGATCGTATCTATACCGCATTTGAGTCGGGGCAGCGGTTGTACCAATTTACGCGATTGCCTTTTGGGGTAACGAACGGGGTCGCTTGTTTCCAGAGGGCCATGGATGACCTCGTTGCGCGGGAGCACTTAACCGATGTTTTCGTCTACCTCGATAATCTTACGGTTTGTGGATATGACCAAGGGCACCATGATGCTAATCTGAAGCGCTTCCTTGAGGTCGCGCAGAGGTATCACTTAACTATGAACGAGGATAAGTGCCAATACTCCCTACGCACGATAGATCTTCTGGGGTACACCGTGACCCATGGCTCTGTCGCTCCGGATAAGGAGCGTCTGTGACCTTTGCTCGACATGGCCCCTCCCTGTGATCGGGCGTCCCTGAAGCGCGCCCTTGGGCTGTTCGCCCATTACTCCAAATGGGTGCAAAGTTTCTCCGCGAAACTTCGCCCCCTCGTGGCCTGCGACACTTTCCCCCTGAGTCCGGCCGCATTGGCGGCCTTTGAAGGCCTTAAGGCCGACATCGCCCGAGCCGCCGTGGCGACAATCGACGAGAGCGGCTCTTTCGTCCTCGAAAGTGACGCCTCGGATCAGGCCATCGCGGTGACCCTCTCCCAAGGGGGGCGTCCCGTGGCTTTCTTTTCACGGACTCTTACCACCGCTGAGCGGAGACACTCGTCCGTTGAAAAGGAAGCGTATGCGATCGTCGAGTCTATTCGGCGATGGCGCCCGTACTTACTCGGGCGGAGCTTCCAAATCATCACGGACCAGCAAAGCGTTGCGTTCATGTACGACACCTTACACGCCCAGCGCATTAAGAATGAGAAAATCACTCGCTGGCGTATCGAACTCGCCGACTTCTGTTACACCATCAAATATCGCCCGGGGAAGGATAACCGGGCCGCCGATGCCTTATCACGACCGGCTACATGCGCGGGTATCACCTCTTTGGAGGGCCTACGGGTGCTGCATGCCACTGCGGGCCATCCTGGCGTAACGTGTTTCGCTCATTTTGTGCGGTGTGGCAATCTCCCATACTCGATTGACGATATCCGCCGTATCTGTCGCGACTGCGCTATCTGCGCGGAGATCAAACCGCGTTTCTATAACCCTCCCATGGGGACTCTGGTTAAGGCTACGCGACCGTGGGAACGCTTGGCGATGGATTTCAAGGGCCCATTGCCGGTGTCGAGCGGCTCTCGCTATCTGCTCACTATCGTCGATGAGTACTCGCGATTCCCCTTTGCTTATACGTGCGCGGACATGACTGCTGCCACGGTGATGCGATGCTTACAGAACTTGTTCTCAATGTTCGGTTACCCGGCCTATGTCCATACCGACCGGGGTGCGGTCTTCTTGTCTCAGGAGGTGCACGGCTATCTGCTCCAAAATAACATTGCTTCTAGTTACACCACGCCGTACAGACCCCAGGCTAATGGGCAGATCGAACGCTTCAACGGGATTATCTGGAGGGCCGTCATGCTCAACCTCCGGACCCTCGGCCGGGGCCTCTATAAATGGGCTTGGTCGCTACCTGCGGCGTTGAACTCGATCAGGGCTCTCCTGTGTACGGCAACCAACCAAACTCCCCACGAGCGACTTTTCCACCACCCAAGGAGCACGGGGTGTATACGGTCTTTGCCCAGCTGGCTCGCTGGGCCCGGGCCGGCCTACCTTAAACGGGCGGTTCGCGCGAGCAAGTACGACCCCCTAGTGGACAAAGTGCAGATTCTCCAGGCTAATCCTGAGCATGCTCGTGTGATGACGACTGATGGCCGTGAGACTACTGTCTCCGTCCGTCACCTTGCCCCTTGCGGGGTCGCCGACCTGAGTAGGGAATCGGACGAACCGATCGAACCCATCTATGAGACTATGGCCTCTCCCGACGCTCCCATCGCCGAAAGTCTACCGACCCTTCCCTCGCCGCGTCTACCTGGGCCCGACGACTTGGAGTTACCCCCTTCGTCACCCGACCCTGATGGCGCCTCCGACGCCGGGGACACAGGGATACGTGATGCCGTACCCGGGGAATTTCGGACGCGTGCTGGCAGAGAAATTCGCCGCCTGGCCCGATACGGTTGGGTCGACTGATGTTCCGCACCCTGTTCGTGCTGACGCTCACTCGCTTTTAGCCGCACTGCCGTATAATTCTGACGGGGGGAGAATGTAGTGAAATCGTATTCGTACTGAACCCGGGGTGATGCTCGCTGCTCGTTGACACCGCTAGGGGCGTGACTATAAGACCCGCTGCTGCGGACGGTGCTCCGAGACTTCTCCTGTGACACGTTACATCTGGTAGACTCGCTAACGGTACGCCAGCATAGAATATCCAGCTTGCTTGCATTGAATGTTATGAATGGTCCCATGTGATGTCACATCGTATACTTATTGTATTTCCTGCTTTACAGGATGATGTTATGATCTAAATGGAATTAAACCACCCGTTGGGCTAAAGTTGTGTGGACCTCATTGGTTTTCCACAACACCCACTATCCCAAAATTTGCCATCACCCAATTCGTCATCAATCCTCATAAGGAGGAAGAGATGGAACATCAAGCACAATGTCACACCCACGTCATGATGCGTCTCACAATCCAAAACATTTGCATTAATGAAAAATAATAAAACATGGCATGGTGTGGAGTTACCTCATCTCAGGTGAGTGGATGCAGATGGTGCGAGGAGACTCCAATCCTAACTATCCTCTAAATGACTTTAACACCCTTTACACTACCTGGGGTCTTTCCCTGCCAATCCATTGGCCAATTTACACTATGGGTTCTAAAAACCAATTCCCATTGACCAAACTGTGGTGCTTCTCAATTTGGGGTCTCACTCCCCCGATTCATCTCCCGGTGCCCTTGCACAATTTCTGGGCTGTGACGTGTAGCTCTCCCAGCAGGTCTACCCACCTGCACACCTCCACCACTGCAGTTGCCACCCGAGCTTACCTAGCTCCTCACCCTAACCTATCTAACTGGGGAAGGCCCCTCCTGGCTCTGTCACCCCTTGGTGCCCTCTGGCACTGGGCTACCCGGGTCCGTCCTCCGGATCCTCGGGCCCCATCCACAACAACTACTACCGGCTCCCAGAGCCCACCTGCGGCCTCACCTGGCCGACATCCTCACAGTGGTGGAGTGCCCAAACCAACTACACACACTAACAGGCTACACGCCCAGCCATTTCCACAACACTAATGCACCCATCCAATCACCATTCTTCCACCCGCACCACAGATGCCAATATCCAACCACAATTTACCTATACCCTCTACCTAACACTTACACTACCCGCCCCGGGTATTCGTGATGGGGGTCCATCCTTCCCCTTTTCACACCTTCGCACCATCCACTCCACTCCATAGTTTCCACCATACTCACTCCACGACCATCCATCCCAATACGCCATATATCCCATGCCATTTATTCCACACAACCATTCTCCATACCTGTTGTTGCACACCTGTGCACTCACACCTGGTGCCACCTGCACCCTCCTTTCTTCCTGGACCATTTGGTCAACACAACACGCAATCACCACTACTCCCTCATACACTGCTCCATACACCTGTTCAGTTGCACACCTGTGCAATCACACCTGTTCAATCACACCTGTTCAATCCTCAAACACACGGCATCATCTCATCTAACTACTCCCCTCTGAAACTTGCGCTTCCCAGTCGTCCCTTTAAACTATTGCGCTCCCACGTCATTATCATCCACTCTACTCTACCTGCGTCCCCACTACAGGTGTCATTGTCACTAACTAATCTTAACGTTACCTAATGTCATCTTCGCTAGATCCCTACACACAATATCCTAACCCACCCGGGCTAGTTTTCACTGCCATCAACCCCATAATCTAGTGCTCCTTTGCCCCCCCCTGTGAGGGATGGTGGATTTGCCATCCCACCACATCGGGGAGGTCCTACTATCAATTTCGCTCGTCCAAATCCAACAAATCAAAAATTTGCCATTTACTGCTAATCACCGTACCAATCATCAAATTTCGCCTTTTTCTAATTTTGGGGCCAAAACACTAACCTCATCACCCGTCTACTTATTAGATCCTCTCGGTGCGCCAATTCCCTTCTAAAGCTCGGCTTCGTACAGCCGAGCAATGAATGCGGGTTGTTTTGTGCCAGCGGCTGGATACGTCCCGCATTCGGGGCAGGGGCGGGGGCTTACCCGGGCCGAGATTCCATGCACCACCTCGGCGTGGAGCCATCCAATGTCCCGATCTCGACCTGCCGGCACGTCTCAACAAAAGGTGGTCGCCATGACGACCCTTCCTATCGGGCTGCCCGCTCCGCCTAGTGGAGCACGGACGTGGCCGTTCCAAGCGAGGCCCAGCGTGGATCGCGTACGGCGGTCCTTTCGAACCCGCCGTGGCTCGGATCCCCGCTGGTTCTCGCGGCACGCGAAGCCCGGCACGCACCGAGGGCCCGACTCGGCTATAAGTCGCTCTAACCGCTAACCCGGTTACCGTCGATGCCTCACCTGCATGCTTACACGCATACGCTACCCCTTTCTTGCTCATACATCCAGCTGTTCCCATGCTCCTCGTCGTACCTTCTCTAACACACCCAGGTACACTCATTCCACTCACAGACTTGGTCACACACCTGACCACCGAACACTTTGGCACACATTCGTTGTTCGCACACCTCACCAACACACCTCTTCGCGCCCCTTCCTCGGTCACCTCCTCTGTGACAATCACAGGTGTGCTTTCACTCGTACACCCAACCACGTGCCTCACGACCAACTCAAGTGTGCATTCCCACACACGCTCTACCATTCCAGGTGTGCATCCTTCCATTCCAGGTGTACATCCTCGCTCACCTGTCACAACCAACTCACGCTCCGTGTCACTCTCACTACTTTCACCTCCACTCTCGGTCGTGCACTCACCCTTACTCTCGACAGCGCACTCTTTCCTCATGCACCTGTCCGTTACACACCTTTCTCGCGCATCCTCTTGCGCACACTCTTTCGTTACTTCCTCCGTAACACTCACCACAGGCGTGCATTCCCCCTTACTCTTGACAGCGCACTCTTTCCCCATGCACCTGTCCGTTACACCCCTTTCTCGCGCATCCTCTTGTGCACACTCTTTCGTTACTTCCTTCGTAACACTTACCACACCGCGCTTCCATGTACCCCCTCGCACACGCGCTACGACCGACTCACTCTCGACAGCACACTCACTGGTCGGCGCGCACTTTTTCCTCACACACCCCATGGTCGGACATTCCCGCACACCTCTTTTTTCGCACACCTGACCTGTCGCACACTTCACCAACGGCCTTTCACGAACACCCGGATCCAAACCAATCCCCAAGCCGACTGAAGCTTTCCTCACATCATATACATTGCCGAATATTTCGCCACTCACCTTGGCACCTCGTCGTCGCACCTCTTTTGCCACCTGCAAACTCTTTATTTGGTTAGTAAGCAGCACATCATGAGTTGAGCACCGACCTTGTACATATTCCATTACTTCCTCCTTTATCTCCCTCTTAGTTTCTGTCCGTCTCTTCTTAATTTCACTCACCCCCTCTGACACCTCCTTTAACTTTTGCTTCACCTCTTTTATTCCCCGGTGCGTCTCCTCAAGTTCGTCCTCTAAGGCTACCGTGACCGTCTCTATGTGCATCCTCACCTGCCGGTCCTTTGTCTCCATTACCTCTGTCACCTCGTCCAACCTCATTGTCAGTCCCTCACGTACCATCTGACATTGCCTCTGTGTCGCTATTAAGTCATTTTTAATTTCTTTTTGTGTCGCCTTTAACCCTCCAAGTACCGCAGTGTTCCTTTGAACCTGCTCCACTAACTCCGTCTGTCCCTCCGTCAGCTGTTCCACCTCCTCCGTCAGGTCCTCTATGCCCCCTTGTAACTTTGCCGTATTATTCCTCACCTCTTTCTCCATACGCTTCTCACCTCGCTTTACCGCCTCGCGTAGCCCCGAAACCTCCTCACTTACACCTCGTCGTATCCCCTCTTTCATCTCCTCCATCTGTTTTGTAGATGCCACCCTCATCTGTCCCAATTCATCCCTCTGAGCATCCAGTTTACTTTCTAACCCGATCTGCACCTCCTCTATCTGGTTCCCCATTCGTTTGATTTCCCTGGCAGATTGTTCCCCTATTTCCCGCAATTTGTCCTCCATCCTATTTTCTAACCCCATTAACCCATTTTTCACCTCTTTTATCCCGTTGTCTAACCCCTCAAATTTCTTGTCTAATCCTTCAAATTTCTTGTCTAATCCCTCACCGGTACCCCTCGCTTCGTCCCTCATTACCCCCAATTGCTCACTCTGAGCCCTCGCTTCGTCCCTCATTGCCCCCATCATTCTGCTTTCCATTTTCTCACTATCAGCCCTCCTTCTGTCTTCCATTTGTTCCATACTGTCGTTTTTTTTCTGCATTTCCACCATGAATTGGGCCATGAAGGCTTGCATTTGGACCGCGCTCATTGGTTCCGCGGCCGTGGCCCCCTCAACCACGTGCGCGAGAGCGCCATTTTGTGCGCCTGATACCCCCTCAACCACACCCTCCATATACATTTCCCCGAGGTCCTGGGTTACCCCTAACCCGTCTATCTCCCCCACCGACATCCGATCGCCTTGATTGTCCATGGCGCGATCTCAAAATTCGGGTTTTATAAAACAAAATTTCGGCAGCACGTAATTTTGATCAAAAAATTTTTTCCTACACGTTTTAAAAATTTGGTTCGGGCCTCGAATCCCACTCCTCGACACCAATTGTTACGGACGCGGTTTAGATGTTACTTTGGGCCGAGCGGATGGTCCACCGCGACCGTTACAGGATCCCCGATTGGCCCGACTCCCCCAACGTTGACCAGATCGCACCACAGATATTCAATTTGGAAACCTCTAAAGCGACCGAAAGAGAAGGAAGAGAGAAGAAGGCAGAGTACGGAGGAATAACAGGATTTATTATACACACAAGCAAAAAGAAGGAGCGATCAAAATTATTTACAAGCAATGGATGGAAGAAGCAGTCACACAGTGCATCGTTAGCTTATACTAGTCAATTTACTTAACCCCAGGACAACGATTAGGACAGACGACGTTCACACTTACACGGGGGATATTGCAGGCAGGTATGACTTGAGGATGGATGGTTGTTTTTGGGAGGCAATGGAGGGTCCAGCGTGCATTGCTGCCTGGCGCGTCCTTTTCGTGGCCTGCGGCCCCTTAGCTGCCCCCTTAGCTGCAGCGCAGGTAGTCGCACGATGGCTCGCACACACCTGCTCGTTCAGGTGTCTTCCTTCTCCCCAGCAACAACGAGGGACAGCAAGCAAGATGACGGGGTCAGAGCAAGAGCACGGGCAAGAGGAGCAAGAGCAAGCGAGTGGAATGCGTCCCGCGGCGACTTATATTGGTTTTCTCACCGAACCTTCGCGCACTTTCTCGGGGGTTCCCGCTCCGCCCTCTCTTAGCCAAACCCCTTGTTCTGGGTTGGATGAGCGGGGCCGACTTACTCCTCCCCCCCTATGACGAGGGGGGCGACCCATCTTCTCTAGCCACTCCCCTTGTTCGTAATGGCCGCAAATGGCGAAAACCGGTCAGCAGCTGCAGGTACTGCGCCGTCACGTTGCACAGCAGTTCAGTACTGCAATAAACGTTTGCTGTGAAAGCTCAAGTGGGGGAATCCCTGGCACTTGAGCTGCCATGGATCATCGGAGGGGCCTACGCTTTATTTCGTTTGATGCAATGCAGAGTCAATCTAGTGGGAAACACATATTTAGCCTACATAGAATAAGGAAATAAACTATTTAAAAAGATATATCGTGGCCTGTGTGTAAGTTTCATGGAATTAACTAGGAGGACGGCTGCGACCATTATTTACATTACGAGGGTGTTACACACAACAAAACCATACTTTTCACATTCGTTACACTTGCTCCAAAATTGTTACACTTCTCAAAACCGTTACACTTCTCAAATTCGTTACAATATATATATATATGGATGCTAGTCAAAAAACCGAAATGGAACTTCCTGCATGTTTAAACACAAGTATTTGATAAATGACATCTGAAAGTACAGAAATAGTATAAAGCAGAGTTAAAAGCTATTGTGACGAAAAGCGTTAACGACCAAATAAAGCTAAAACCGACCCAGCTCAGGATTCTGATCACGAAGGACAATGGAAGAATGGATGGGGGTGAGGCGAAACAGAAGGGAGACTCTAACCTTTTTGTTTTCAAAAATTGAAGATCCTCAAACCTTTAATGGTGAGAAGGGGTTGTTACTGCTAGAGATACGAGCGAGTGGAGGAATGTCACTGAGACAGCGAATTTTAACTGCACTTCACTCCCATGTGCTATACTGCCTTCTATTCCTCATCTAGGTTCAAGTAAACAAGAGCACAGAGTAAAAATCTCCCCACACCCCTTACGCTTTGTCAACCCATCGGCCACAGCCCCGTCAATGTTATACGAGCTGACAGGATAGCACAATTTCGCACGCTAGCCCGGGATGTGCATGCCTTATGGCCGTCCACTTCGGCGAGTGTTTTGGCCCAAATACTGGCTCAAAACTTTTTGGGTTGGCCCTTCGGCAGATGAAGACTTCCACCGTGCCAGAGACGCCTTTGCTTTTACCCGTTCAAAACAAAAACAGATGTTGCTCCACATTTCTGCCCGGTGATGCATCATTGCTCAGGTACATCCACGTTCATGAAATATCACGGAAGGATAAGCCGCCATGTCGTCTTTTGGCATCGTTATGGAGTGAGATGTGCAAAGACCATCCCGACCATTCTCCCTATCCTTCCCACCTCTCTTTACAGCCATACCCTCCGTCTCTGCGTTCACACACGTCCGCCAATCCTTTGACCATTCGCGGCACAATCCAAGCAAAGGAAATGGCCTCTCGTTTACGTGCTCTGGCTAGGATGTAAAGTCTTTGCAGTTCTCCGACTGAAAGGAAAAAAAATGACCGGCACATGTGTGGTGCAGGCAAAGCCCAACACCACACCATGACCAAAGGAATAAACAGTGTAAATAACAGATGAGGATATAGTGCAGGAACATAGCCAGACCGATGGAACACTTTTGTTTGTCTTCAAATCCATGAAGCAATTCTTAACAAATAGAAAAAAACACCAACTGGAAACCGAATTACAATTCAAAATGTTGCCCTAAAAACATCCTAACATGTCAATAATATGACAAACCATTCCGAGGGATATTAGGATTTGTACATTTTGCTCTATGTGAGATGAAAGGTTTTTGATACATTTACGGTTGAGATAAATGCACAAAGCTGGGCTGAAGGCCTTCGCAAGTTCCCATTTTATAGTGTACTGGCCATCGGAAGGAAATTTCCCAGGGGTCATTAAGAGCAAAGTAAAGCAGTAAAGAACCAAACTTTTAGGGTGCAACTCAGTTTCATTCCTGGCAGTAAAGAAACAAACTTTTAGGGTGGAACTTTGCATTGTTTGTGGGACGGGAGCGGTTTTGAAAGGCACTGTGGGTGGTTGTTCCGTGCTAGGTGTGAGGCGCTCGAATGGTGTGCTCACTGATGGACTAGACAAAGCCGGGTGAGGAAATTACCCTTGGTTAGATCCTCACTAGCTGCCCACTCGCCTGGAAAATATGGACGAAAGATTGGATTGTAGTAACGGGGAAAATGGGACATGTAGAGATGAATGGAAACAAAGTTATACATCAGCCTTCAGAAAACCGTAGGCCATTGTGTGCTGATACCCTGATCATATCCCAAATATCTGGCTCGACTACACCCGGAGAGGAGACGGACAGTGTCAAGTTCCTATGGCAACTCGAAAAGTGAGGATGGCGACTGCCTTTCTGTCAGTAAAGGGACAAAAGCAGACAACAGGTACACCAGCCAATCAAACTCTGTGAACCTTAAGCGAATAATTGCAATGCGTTAAACTAACTGCCAGCTCCTGCAAGCCTGACCGCATGTAATCCCCATCGAGCCAAATTTGGCAAAAAAGATATTTAACAGAAACAAATAATTGCAGTACAAAATGCCTATTGCAAAACTCGCCGAGGTGTCATAACATCACTTGCAGGGCTTCGGTGTTGGCAAGTGTATGCTTGTCATGGCCGGAGCCAGCGTCGATGTCATCTCCAGGTGGCAAAGGGAGTGGAATTAATAGCCTGACATTAAAACACTTTGCTGGATAGACCCTATATAGTTCAACGCAGACACGCCATCTTCAATCCAGTACAGCGATGCGTCTGTTTCTCTGTCAAATATGATCCGGCATGCATACAGAATGAAGCTACAATTTCAGGAAATTTATATAAACAGCATATTTTTCAAAGGCTGTTCAGAATGTCAGGTCAAAGTATTCATTATGAACACAAACATAATTAAAGAACCACTATTTGTGCACTATAGTTACTGAAACATCAGTGTAAATGTTTTGAGTGTTGTATTACAACTCACCCTTGGACATTTAGTACACCATCATGGGAATCCAATTTGGGTCTTGCTTTAACAGTGGCTCAGACTCATGGAAGACCTTTACGCACGCATGTCATAGGTCGGCCAAGAATGTGAGGAGACTGTATTTTTTGACATGATAACATTAGTTTCGTATAAGGGATTTGACTCTGGGATCCCAACATCAGAATTAGCAATTTTCTTAGATGGGAATGAATTTCTCAGAAATTTTCTCAGACAGGCCAAATTCGCACCAAATTCTAGCAATTCTATTCAGGATTTGAACATTTGTGATATGTTCTCAAGTCCAATCGATCTCGTATTTGCGATCATATAATTACTTTGCTTTTAAGGGATAAACCTGCTGCGATTTTATCAAGTTCGCCCACACAAGTGCAAGAGGAAATTTGTGGATAAAGAAAATCCTGGTTGACCAGGACTCTTACAGAAGGGTGACGTAAAGATTTACAGTGAGTCGGCATTCAGATGCTGCTTGTTAAACAAACTCCATTATTGATTTAAATTTTTAAAATATTGATTTCCTCAAATTTAGACATGGTGTGGCCAAGATATTGAGTACATCGCATTTTAATTCTCTGGTTTTTCACATCATTTACATTTATACAACTCACGTATGAAATAATCACCACCAACAGGGGGCGCCACATCGTGGACAACGGTATCTTTAACAAGAGTAGTGTCATAAAATGACTTTGTCTTAATGGAATAGCCTTTGCGTAAGCATGGCGCATTGTTAATAATTATTGTTAATTTTCTTTTACAGATCATCAATATCATAAGCAAATTAAGAAGAATTAATGGCACCAACTTGCATGTGATTAGCAGCTGTTGTCGATGAATCAATAAGCAGATGACGCAGCAGACCTTGACTCTAGGCTTTGATCAAAAAAGCTTTGAGGTGTGACGAACAGCTTCTAGTAAATCCAGATGAAAGATCTCTTGTGAAACTCCGTGGTTCTTCCACCTTATGTGACTTGTGGTTTGTTCTCCCAGTGGGGATTCCTGAATAGCTCATTCCACACAGGATCCTCTGATGTGGGCACTGGAAGTTCACAACAAGATGTTATGACATTCCAAGTGGTTGATAACAATTGGTATGAGAGACCCCACTCTTCCTGTGGTGTTGCCAGTGAGACTTGTTAAGATTGTACATGGCATATTCCTAACGGAGTATCGATCCACAGATCATGTCTGGCTCATTTCCCACAGGAGAAAATATCATGGCACCGATGATAAGAGTTTGTTCTTTTATGTGAATAAATTGTAGCTCACAACAGAATGTAGAATCTACCTTATAAAAAACAATGTCAGTTTGTGTGTTCATGTGTTTGTACAGATGTCTGTCCCTCTTCATAAGGGTAGGTTTTAAAGGCCAATCTTCAGCATGAATGTGTGTTCACTACGGTCTACTTTTGAGGATAAAACAAACTCTAAAAACGTTTTCCATACAATAGTGATTACAGTATATCTCTTCTATTGGAATTGTAGACGGTGGCTTGCAAACAGAGCCTCAAGGGCATTAAATTCAGAAGGTACAGAAGGTACATTCAAGGTACAGAAGCATAAAAAAAAAAAAATAGAAGGGGCAGAGAGATGAAATTGGCTGCACATGATGTGCAATGCACATAAGAGTAAAATGAGTGTTCATTTACGCCCGTAGGATGTCTAATAAAGAAGATATAAGCAAACCTGACACCAGGCCGAGGCTTCAGACTTTGGCACACTCATGAGGCTGCACTGTTGAATAAACTGTTCCAACCCGTCATTGTTGACGGCTTCTTCTTTTTTACTAGCAATTAATCAACCAAAATGAAAATATATATAATAATGATAATAATCGGCGATGCCGATTGCCGATAAAACCTGGGCATGAGGCGATGCCGATAAAACCCTGGTGTTGGGCTAGCGGCTAGGGTGCCGGCTTAGGATCCTAGGATCCTGGGTTCGAATCGCGGTCGATCGCTGAATTAACGCCAGGGGGGTTGACTCAGCCTGTCATCCTTCCGAGGTCGGCTAATTGAGTACCAGTTCACTGGTAATTCCCTGCTTGTCGTTAAAGGCGGCAAAAAGGGTTGGCGTCAGGAAGGGCATCCGGCCGTAAAACATTGCTTCAAAAAGGGGATCAAAAAACAACAACAACCACGGTTCCCGAAAAAGGCCAACCCCCGCTTGCGGGGAAAAATGGCCTCTAAAGGTGGTTATTATTATTTATTTTTTAATGATAATAATCGGCGAGTATGGCACTTCTGGTTATTACAGGCTGCTTCCATGAACAGAAGTCATGAAAGTCATATTATTTGCACTAGTCTCTGCACTATGGACATTCAACCATTGATCATGCCATTCAAAAGGATTTTGATTATGCTCAAAATAATGAAATGAAGACCGAGAAAGAAGAAAAACAAAAAAAACAAAAGCCAGACAGGGCAGAAGCCATAAAGGCTTAACAATGAGCTCAATTATGCGACCTTGGCAGCTTTTATTTTTCGTTCGAAGACCACCTCCATCTGAACTCTATGACACGATCCTTGATGCTTCTCTCTCAGTCACCCGTCCCATCCCACCGAGAACTTGCAATGCCCAGGGCCTGAATACAACGGTAATACAGGCCTCTCGCCAGGCGGGCAAGAACCCTGCTTGACCTCCAGACTGAACCTTTTCCCTATGACCTACTCTGCCAGCTTATTTGAGTCAGCGAGGTGGGTGGCCAGTCTAACATCAGTCAGGCAGCTGTAGACTATGTAGTGCACTATTGTTATGTCTATCTGAAGCGGTGTCAAAAAGCATTATCACCACAATTGTTTTCTTATAATTACTTGATATAAGGTTGAAATGGATTTCTGACACTCATGCTCAGCAGTGACTGTACAAACACAAGGCAATGCCAATGGAAGGTGATCAATCACAGCTAGAGGTGTATATATATATATACATACACACACAAAATCCTTTGAAATTCCCCTCTCTCTACATTTGCATCGCCGCAAACATTCTGCTTATGGATCAGCTTATTGCAATTAAATACAAATGAAGTATTTTAATCTTGTCAAACTGGGCCTGGTAAGTCGAGAAAATTTGTGTGAAAAGTTGTTTCATTCCTCGAAATGCTTACATATATCAATCCAATGTAAGGAAATGCGCTTATTGAAAAGAATGAGTGGTGGGTCCAGCGTTCTGCAGTTCAAGTCTTTCTCACATTTAGCCACAGTCATTCGACATCTCCTCCAAGGTGAAGAGGAAGTTGAGTAGGTCTTCCTTGTCCATAGGTAGCTTTTCCTCAAAGAGGATTCCTTCAGTGTCTTCTTGCAGTGGAAGATAGTAATTGGACTAAAAGCTTGCACCTTGAGGCGAAACCGAAGGTTGATTCAGTTACAATCTCGGAAAAAATATACAGAGTGCTGGAACCTTCGACATATATACACCTGATTCTGTAGATTTCCATATCCATGGTAAAAGTCATTGTCCGGACCCATGACACCATAAGATCAGCTCCTCCCAAAGTTTGCACGCTCTACGATGCAGCGCCTGCTGCTTACCCAATATTGATCCATTACAGCATCGGACATGAACAAATGCTTACAACAAACTTCAACTGGACGAATTAAAGTGATTGTCTCAAAATAAAGAAAAAGTATTGCATTAATTAATTGTGAACGTCAAATTTCTAAGGTTAGAGAATATAACAAAGTGACGATGATTCAAATAGAAAACTAGAGAATTCATAGAACACATTACCCCTTGCAATCTTGAGAATAAAGGACATGGGCGGGGTCTGTGAACAGGAAATTTGATTGCTCAAGATGATGTAAAATGCCACAATATTTTGTGCAAGTTTTGCTAAACTAAAGGTTTTGCAAAGTACCAAAAAGGCGATTTGTGTTGTACAGTGAAAATGAATGAATGATCGTTTCAAGGCCATTTTCCCCACTGGAGCGGGGGTTATGTTAGCCTTGCGGGCCCCATGACAATCATGGTTCCATGTTTGAGGCAATGTTTTTATGGCCGGATGCCCTTCCTGACGCCAACCCTTAGTCGCCTCTTACGATGCGCATGGGTACGGTGTACCTATTCTAAATCGGGGTACACACCGGGATCATTCATCCCAGCAAGCTGGTACTCAATTTGCCGACCTCGGAAGGATGACAGGCTGAGTCAATCCCCCTGGCGTTAATTCAGCGATCGACCGGGATTCGAACCCAGGATCCTCGGATCCCAAGCCGGCACCCTAACCGCTAAGCCAACACCAGGCTCGTTGTACAGTGTTGAAGTATATAAAGCTCTCTTATCTTTAAAGCTCTTAGAAAATACAAATTCCGGAAGTGTACCACCGGTGATGGTGTCTTATTACATGTACCCTTCCCCACCACCAAGACCACCGGAAAATATAAAAAACACCGATGCACTAATTGGGGCCATACTGATCCGATGTAGCAAGTCTGGATGTAATCAGGCCAGAACTGTAGGAGCAACACACACACACACACACACACACACACACACACACACACACACACACACACACACACACACACACACACACACACACACACACACACAATCGGTCTGAAGATTATAGTACGGATGTCCAAGTACGGCTAAACTGAAGGGTTTTGGAAAAGACTAAAAAGGTGATTTGTGTTCTGCGGTGTTCAAGTATATAATTGAATTGAAATAAAATAAGGATTTTAAGGGCTGTAGAAAAAAAATTTTTGGAAGTTTCCTGCCGTTGTTGCAGCATCTTTTACACCACTTTATTTACCATGTTACATTAGAGATCTTTGTGGCTGCTGTCCTTTATAACATCCTTAAAAACAGTGAGTTTCCTGTATGGAATGATTTTCAATTATGTTTGACTGCCATACAAAGAGTAAAAAAATAAATAAATAAAAATCTCCCTCCTCTCTACACACGCGTAATCAGGAAAAATTCAGAACCAAAGTACTACTAAACTACAGGTTCTTTTTCTGATTCATGTTTCGATTCGTGTTCAAAATATAACATTCAATTGATCAATCATGAACAATTAAGCTGTTCATCAATGAAAAACTGACGTTTGTAGGCAGACGGACAGACAAAGTGAAGCAATTGCTTAACCCCGCTCTTCGCTTCACGAGTGCGGGGTAATAACGCAAGTGAGTGAGTTTTTATAAATGTCATGGCCACATGACAACATAACATGTAATGTGACAAAGCCACATATGGCACAACTGATATCTGAAATACAGACGAGACGCTTTAATGAGTGCAACAGTCAGAAAAATTGAGACTCTGAAATGTCATTGAATACTCTGTGGGAATGCAACGCAACGTGCGCTCCAACAGCATCCTGTTTGATGTATCCCGACATATCTGGTTTGGAGTGCACGTTGCATCGGGTTTTCAGTGGAGTTTCAACAGAAAATAAAATCCATTTCATTGATATAAAAACCTGCATACCTGTTATTAAATGTATTTTTTCTAGCATCGTAAGTCAAAAAGCTCACGGAAGAGGTTTCTGTTTATATTCCTTCGTAACTTGCTCCGCTCAAAGCCGAGCACACACGTGACCGCGACCACACTTAGCACCTGTGGGTAGAAACTGCACAATTTTTTCGGATCACAAGATGAGTTCAGTCTTTATATTGTAGATATAATGACATATCTCGAATTGGCATCCAAGGATTTTTATTTTATTTTTTATTTTAACAAATAAATCATCACTCTCAACCATAAAATATATAGGGAAGTTAAAGAAAACTAGACATCCTTCAAAAATGTAACCCCAATACTCAAGTGCCTCCCATCTGGTGTCGGGTGCCCCCCCCCGCACCCAGCGAATATTCTCGACTGCATAAAACTGGCATGTCCATAACGCTGTTTAAATCCAGGTGGTGTATATATAATGTTATGCTAACTATTAAGTGATGTGCATATGTACTGTAAAAAACAAAACAAAACAAAAAACCACCTTTAGAGGCCATTTTTCCCCGCAAAGCGGGGGTTGGCCTTTTTCGGGGACCGTGGTTGTTGTTGTTTTTCGGTCCCCTTTTTGAAGCAATGTTTTACGGCCGGATGCCCTTCCTGCCGCCAACCCTGTTTGTCGCCTTTTACGACAATTCGGTCCCCTTTTTGAAGCAATGTTTTACGGCCGGATGCCCTTCCTGCCGCCAACCCTGTTTGTCGCCTTTTACGACAATTCGGTCCCCTTTTTGAAGCAATGTTTTACGGCCGGATGCCCTTCCTGCCGCCAACCCTGTTTGTCGCCTTTTACGACAATTCGGTCCCCTTTTTGAAGCAATGTTTTACGGCCGGATGCCCTTCCTGCCGCCAACCCTGTTTGTCGCCTTTTACGACAAACAGGGAATTACCAGTGAACTGGTACTCAATTAGCCGACCTCGGAAGGATGACAGGCTGAGTCAACCCCCCTGGCGTTAATTCAGCGATCGACCGGGATTCGAACCCAGGATCCTGGGATCCTTAGCCGGCACTCTAGCCGCTAAGCCAACACCAGGGTTTGTACTGTAGTCCTACATTTGTAGGACACAGTTTGTACTGTAGTCCTAGTCCTATATGTACTGTAGTCCAATATTTATCCTGTCCGACCAAACGGATCATCCTCTATCATGCGCCTAAACTTAGTACACAACAGCCGTACATGGAAGTGCAAACAATCATTTCCAAGTTTCCAGTAACTTCACCTCAACAACAAAAAAAAGTTGTGATCAATTGCAATAAAATCATGTTTCCGATTAAAAATAACACGAAAGACGATTCTAAGTTTACATTCATTTTATTTTATTGCAATAAATCAATTGATAACCTGCAAACATGGTCCATTCATCTCAAAGCTGGGGGAAACTACAACATTGTAGCAGTAGACTGATGGTGGCATGGAGGCAAACATAGATGTTAGAAAAGCAAAGTTGTTAACGAAAATAAAGAGCGATTAGAGCATGCAGTTATGAAGGTTACACGAACGATCTTCCTGCTGAAATAATGAGTAATTAAGAGCGACATGAATGGTAATGAAGACTTGGGGGTAAAAAGGGAAACAAGGAGGGGATACAAACCAATATGGAGGAACAAGTGTGAGAAAGAACTGGAGAGAGAAACATGAGACATTCGAGAATGTAACAGAAAAGCAAAGGGTAGTGATAGAGTTAATTCAGTGAGCTCACCCCTCTGAACAAAAAGGTCGCAAACTCTGTGAGGTTGGGCTAGGCCCAAATCCCTTCCTCGTCATCCTATTCATTAGAAGGGCAGTGGCCATGGGCAGCGTGAGGGCGGAAGGAGAGGAGGTTAGTGAACTTGGTCATCCCACAGCTCTGAGCAGTGCGCGCAGCAAATGAAGCCGTGAAGGTGACAACTACAATGGACGTTACGATTTCATAATTTGCGAGCTATGACATCAGCGATGTTTCATGCAAGTTGCAAAGCCGATGCCAGTTTCAGGGTTGATTAAAATCCACAAGCATGCAGTGCGGTTGCCAAGTAGCACTCAAGTAAGATGGAGCAAAATCCCTCCCCTGTTCTTTTGTTCAGTAAACTGAATATATATATTTTTCATTCTAAATTTTCTGCTCTATAGACAGCCAGACAACCCCCTGTTGCAGACAGACAGGATGCTGAGTTTTTAGAACCAGGAATGAGGAGGGAATACAGTGGTATCTGGGAGGTGGGTGTGGAATCCTGCTCCATCCCAATCTCGTGTAAGCAAAAGATAATAATTAAATTGACGCCTGTTAAAGCACAAGCCTAAAATCCTCATGAAGCAAAGGCATTGATAGTGAGCAACAAGATGATAGCAAAACTCAAACAGTGACACACACAAACACAAAAACACACACACACACACACACACACACACACACACACACACACACACACACACACACACACACACACACACCTGATCTGCTGAGGATCCTTGGCTCACAGGCTGAGCCCTGACAGCCTGTCGCTCATCATCCTCGTAGCAGTCTGCCATCAGTTTCATTCGATTCTGAGTCTTGGGGAGAAGAATAGTAAAACCCCTCGATCCATCTCCATTGGACTTCACATTATATACACGTTATTGATAAATACATTTGTTCTGAGTACAAGTGTAAATATCCCTCCTTAAACGGCATTTGCACCACCCACATTTTCTACATGAGGGCTAGGGGTTTGGGGTTGGGGAGTAAGCGAAATAAATAAATAAATTTGACAGCAGAAATATGTGAAGGGAATAAAAGGAGAACCAAGGAAGTAGGGAGTATCATGACAAGGAGAGAAGGGGAAAGTATGGAGCACTTGGTTGGGAGGAAAGCATGTAGCTGAATAGGAGTTCCAAAACTATGCCTTTTCCCAACACAATATGTATGTATGTATTCACAAAAAGACAAAATGAAGATGGGCCCTATTCAGCCTTAAATAATTTAGAGGAAAGTATAGAGTGAACACTATATAAATAATACAATTATATAATTATTGTGAGAATGTTTCATACAAAAGTAAAGGAGAATGGTATATTATGTATAGGCAAAAAAACAAGCACACACACAAGTGCGCGCGCGCGTACACACACACACACACACACACACACACACACACACACACACACACACACACACACACACACACACACACACACACACACACACACACACACACACACACACACACACACTTTTATTATTATAGACTACAACACATCGTGATGGAAACATGAAGAAAGTGGGGCAGAGAGAGGAGGAGGAGAGAGAGAGGAGGGGTGAGGAGAGAGGAGGGGTGAGGAGAGGGGAGAGGTGTGGAAGAGAGAGAGAGACAGACAGGGGTGTGGGAGAGACAGAGAAGGGTGGGGGAGAGACAGAGAGGGGTGTGGGAGAGACAGAGAGGGGTGTGGGAGCATTTATATGGAGGCGCGAATTAAGATGACAGTGCAGAAGGAGAACAGCCTTGCTTATATAAATACACTTAGTTACAAGAATTATGTGAAATTTTTCAGATTTCACTCCAGATTTCAATACTTATTAAGTGTATGGGATCAGATTCTCAAATCCAAATCCAGATTTTGATTATATGCTTTAATTAGTCCGTGAGAGTAGATAGTGCTTCCAAGCCAGCCAAGGCACGTTTCAATAGGCCGAAACAAAATGGCGGCTTAAGAACCCAATGATGTCACAGAGGGCTGACCAATCTGACGGACCAACAATTTGGAAAGGCTTATTTTAATTTTTTTTGATATGAGCACCCCATTAATCATCTTCAAAAGGGGTGGTTCAACACCCAAACACCCATTTTTCATTCACACACTCCCTTGGAGGTCGAGAAGTACCATATGCATGCAAAGTTTGGGGCTGCTAGGTTTCATGGTTTTGGAGTTATGGAGAGAACACAATTAAACAATGACACACTCTGGCTTTTATTATTATAGATAATATACACAAAACGATAAACAATGAAAAGTAACTTCAAATCAATTTATATTGTTACAATTGTCTGTTGATAACTGCCTGTTCGCACTGTCAGGGGATAGTATTGTAAAATATTGTTGGGTGTTTTGGTTCAAGAAATGGTTTGCATTTTGCTTTACATAAACATCATTTTGGTTTATTCAAATAACCTGCCATCACTTGTTCCAAAAGACAAAACCAAATTAGGAGCATATACCATACAAAGTGTTTCCCTAACTTCTTATTCATGAAGGGGGGATGCAGCATTGAGATGGAGTTAAGGGTGAATATAACCTCAGAGGTGCTTTTGCCCAGCAAGCTGGAATCTGGATTCTCCCTCATTCTCCAATCCTCTGTCTTGGGTCAAGTGCTCTTACCTGCCACTTGAACGGTGCCCCAGAATTCCTGACACTAACCTCTGCATGCTAGCTTTGGCAAGAAAGTTTAAAAGAGATTTTCTGCATGGCCATTGGCACATTTCATACATATAAGTGTAAAGAATAAGGGAGAGGGAGGGGGTGGACACACAAACAACTGTACGTGTTTGTACAGGAGTTGAGAAGGGAAAGAGAAAAGTGGGGAGAAAGAAAGAATAAAGAGAAGAGAGAAAGCAGAAAGGAATGATAGAGGAGTAGGATGAAGGAGGTAGTCATAAATTAGGAGACATAGACACAGACACGTATACACAAACACGCTTGTGCACACAAACACGTGCCCGCACCCGCAAACACACATGCATACAAACAAACACAGGCAAACACAAACACACGCACATTAATATACATGTGCACACAAACACATGAAGACAAATACGCACACACACACAAACACATGAAGACAAATACGCACACACATACAAACACGTGCACACACACACAACCACAAGCAGCAAATACCTGCTGTTTGAGCTGCTGTACCAGACGGTCTTTCTCACGCTTCAGCGCTGCAACTTCTTCCTGTGTTTTCTTGCGCTTTGAGGCAGACAGTTCAAGTAGTGCAATGTTGGCATCCTTCTCACTGATGGCTGCCAGCAAGGCCTCCTGCCTACAATACATATCCATGTTTCACACCAAGAAAACAAGTAGCATCAGTACTGCAAAATCATCATCAAAATTTATTTATAGTTCCTAAAATTGCTCTTTGTTGATCTACCTACACCCTGAAGGTATAAACGTCGTCATTCCAGACATATCATATACAGTCACGTGAAAAAGTAAGTACACCCCATGTAAAGTTTTGACTTTTCCAACATATTTCAATATACAGCTATTTGATCTTTATTTCAACAATATTGATAGATAAAGGTGATATAATACAACAAATATCATGAAACATTTACATTTTGTAGTCCATTGTATAATTTAAATAAACATGAATGCAAATTTCGCATGTGGAAAAAGTAAGCTGATAATACCTGATAATTGTAACTAAAAATAAGAAATTGTAGGATATTGTAGGACAAAGAAAATGAACAAAGTGAAGCGTAGCTTATACACATGGCCTACCGTGAAGAACCACATGAGCTAGAATGTTGCGTCTCACTTGCTTATCCTCAAGATGCACCTTTGATCTAATCTAAACCAAATAGAGTAAAATACATCTTAAGACTGCAGCACAACCAACAATATGACCAAAATTAATACCTGTCCAAATGGCAGCACTCACGGATGTTCAGTTTATTGACATAGAGAGGGCTTGACAGCACAAATATATCAACTACAGAAAAAAAACCCAATCGATTCCATCATATGTTCTTTCAATCATCTTCCGACACTGCCAAAAAGTTCACCTCAAATTAGTTTGAAAGTTCCACTGAAATGTGCTCTGGAATGTTCACAAATAGGTAAACGGTAGTTTATGACGTATCGTCCTGGGCACCTTCTGTCGTGACATAACCGTTCCGTTAAATCACTTGGCAATGAGAAGTACTGTCATGGTTGTGAAGGCAGGACAATGTCAAGATGCTTGCCAGGGTCATTACGGCTACCACCTGCACAATGTAACTACAGAAGGCTCCGCTGCCAAGTTCATCGAAGGTCCCGATAAGCTCATCCAGACAAAACAAGGGCCTTATTCCCAAACGCAAATGTGCAACCGTGACAATTTTTCCAAGCGTCCGTGTTATTAAAAAAGATAATTGATACTCAAAAAAGAAATAGGATCAAAAGAATCTCGAACACAGCAGACGAGTTACGCATGACTATTAATGTGTCATCACGCCACCCCATTTGTCTTCAAATATTTGTTTCTAATGCAGGGCGGCTGTGTGAGAAGCATGATAAATGAAGCCTTTAAGGGTTTCTTCGCCTGCCTGCAGTTGGGAAGAATCGAGGATCACAAAGAAGACTTCAACTGGAATTGGGCTGAGCACCTTCGAAGGTCTGAAGCCTATGGCCTATGTCTCTCTTTCTAAACAGAAGGAACCTTGAAGTTGTCCTTTATTCGATCCCTTCGCGCAAACCCGTGATCTTTGGCCTTGTTCTCAGGAAAACTGTTTAGCTTCACGATAATATTCCCCATTTAACGGGACATCCTGGATTTGAATCAAAGACAAACAATCACCGCTTTGAGTCTCAAATGTGATTTCATCTTGAGAGTCCATTTGTTACTGCGCATGTAATTCGGTCGGCACTGTGTGTCAACACAACGATCTTTCTGTTTTTAAAAATAATCAGCATCTAATAATTACATTTCTTACTTAATTTTCCAAATTCAAAGCGAGTACATTCATGTGAACTTGGATTCAATACAATGCAATCTATCATATAAAACACAATGTCGGTTTGCGTGTTTCTACAGATGTCTGTCCCCCTTCATAAGGGTAGGTTTTAAAAGGCCACTTTTTTTTTTAACACGAATGTGTTCCCAACGATCTATTTTTGAGGATAAAACAAACTTGAAAAGGATTTTCCATAAAAGAGTAATTATGTCTCTTCTATTGGGATTGTAGACGGTGGCTTGGAAACTGAGCCTCAAGGGCGGTGTACAGAAATGTATTAAAAAACAAAACAATAAATACAAGACGCAGGGAGGTGAAATTCGCTGCACGTGATGTAAAACGGGTGCAGAGTAAAACAAGTGTTCATTTACGTCCATAGGATGTCTAATAAATAAAGAAGGTAGAAGCACACTTGCCACTAGGACTAGGCCAAGGCTTCAGACTTTGGCTTGCTCACAATGCTGTACCCTCAATTAAACTTTCCAAACCCGTCATTTTTTATGGCCTTTTTACTAGTATAACATAATGTATAAAAATGTTTTCAAGTGTTTGTACGTTATTCTTTCATGGCCTAAACGTATTACCCAGAGGCTCCAAATTTTGGGTGTAGGTACTTCAAAATGTGAGCAAGGTTTTAAGCTAGCACACATTGGCCTTGATGTCCATTTTGAGGCCACAAAAGGTCGCCATAAAGTGTATATATGGATGTCGGGCCAGGCAGTGCTGCCGCCAGGCCCACGGGCAAATGGTAACCGCCATGAGGCGAATAACTCCACAGCTTTTCAAAATCCAACACATCCCGAAACCACTGCCGGGAAAAGCTATCCCTCCTATCCCCGGCCCTCCCCTCTCCCCAGCTAGCCCCTACTAGTATTTTTTTTTTTTTTTTTGGTATACAAGATCGAGGCTCGTGAAAGAGCGAACATTAATCACACAGAAAGACAAACCGACACAAAAACATATAACATCGGGAGCGGTAGACAAGATGGGGAGAGAGGGGGAAGGACACAAACACAACATTTGAGAGCAGGGACCGAGAGACATGGAGACATCGAGAGATCTGAGAAAGGGCGAGGGCTTTGGTGGGGGGGCATGGGAAGGGGGGGGGGGGGGTGGGAGAGGTATAAAACATATGGACACGGCCAGGACTTCCAGGAAAGAAGTTGGAATTTCAAACGAGGTGGATCTGGGGTGAATTAGCGGGGGTAGAAAAGATCAAGGTTTTGGATGGGGGAAGATAAGAGATGGTGGTGAACAGCTGTTTTAAAGACCTGGAGGGACGAGTGGGATTGAAGGGAGTGAGGGAGTTTGTTCCAGAGGCAGGAGAAAAGAGGAATGAAAGAGTGAAGGTGAGCAGAGAGCCGAGATTTCGGCAGTTTAACCATCAGAGGGTTGCTGGCAGATCTTGTGCGACCTGTAGGAATATTTGGGGGACAGAGCACAGAGAGAGCTGGGGGTGCAAGGCCGGAGAAGAGTCGGTAGAAGACAGAAAGACCACGTACCTGCCTGCGGTGAGTGAGTGAAAGGCCCTCAGAGATGGCTTCATCGCGGGAGATTCCAATAATTCTGAAAGCTTTGGTTTCAACAGCGTGAAGCCGAGCTAGGTGTGAGGCAGGAGCACTGGCCCATAGGGGAGAACAGTATTCCATTGAGCTGCGGATGAAAGCCTTGTATGTGGTGAGGAGCTCAGGTGTGCCGAGGAAGGACTTCGCACGACGGAGGATGCCCAGTCAGCGACTGGCTTTGGAGGCCAGCTTGGAAATGTGGTTTTCCCAAGAAAGATCATGGCAGATAGTGAGACCCAAAAGCTTGAGCGACAGAACTTCTTGGAGAGGATTGTTGAGAAAGTAGATGGGAGGGTTGTCCAGTCGATCTTTTCGGAGAGACATAGTAAGAGTGTGAGATTTGTCAGGATTGAAAGACATGTTCCACTTGTTTGACAAGTCTGTGATTTTGTCCAAGTCTTCAGAGAGTGAGGAGGCTGCAGACTGCCGATCTGAGGGAAGAGGAATGGAGCGGCAGAGAGTGGAGTCATCAGCAAAGAGATAGAGACGATTTTCAAGAGAGTCAGAGAGATCATTGATGAAGACCAGAAAAAGCAAAGGGCCCAGAACACTGCCTTGGGGAACTCCAGCCTGAACAGGAAGAGGAGATGAGAGAACCCCATTCAGGGCCACACGTTGATGACGACTCGAGAGGAAGTCAGCCAGCCATGCGTGGAGATTTCCATGGATACCAAAGGAGGAGGGTTTGGTGAGCAGAGCGGGGTGCCAGACCGTATCGAAGGCACGTGATATGTCGAGGGAGACAGCTCTAATTTCCTGTTTGGCATTGAGGACCTCCATCCATTGTTGAGACAGCAGAAGCAGCATGTCCAGAGTAGAGTGACCTGGTCTGAAACTAAATTGATGCTCAGAGATCAAGCCATTGGAGAAGAGGAAAGATTTCATATCCGAAGCAATGATGGATTCCATGACTTTGCTGATAATTGGGAGAAGGCTGATTGGTCTGTAGTTGCTAGGATCTGTTTTTGCACCTTTTTTGTGCAAAGCGGTGATGTTGGCTGATTTCCAAGCAGATGGCAGTTGACCTTGAGCAAAAGAGAGGGTGAAGAGAACAGAGAGAGGGTGAGATAGAGCGGCAGAGCAGGATTTTAGGACCCGTGGGCTGATGCCGTCGGGTCCAGTTGCAGAATCAGAGTCGAGGGTTGACAGAAACTTTTCCACCTTGTCAGGAGGAAAGGACACTGAGTCCAGGAGCAGCTGGGTACGACTGGGTATGGTGGGTACAGAGAGGGATGGGTTTGGGACACAAGATTTAGAGGCAAACACAGAGTTGAGGCATTCAGCTTTTTCACGTGTGGAGTCAGCTGTGTAGCCGTTTGAGGTAAGGGAGGGGATGGAGGGGGAACAAACACCAGAAACGGATTTGACCAGACGCCACCAGGATTTGGAAGAGGGAGACAGATAAGAGAGTTCGGTCTTGAGAACGGAGAGATATTGTTTCCTGGCTCTCCTGAGGGTGGACACACACTTGTTTCGGGCTTTGTGAAAGGAAATGAGATTTCCTTCTGTTGGATTTGCTTTCCAGGAGACGAAGGCAAGTTGTTTCTGGGCAACAGCCTCACCACAAGATTCCGTGTACCATGGAAGGGAGGAAGGGTATGACAACTGAAGACGAGATGGGATAAATCTGTGCATGAGGGAGAGCAATTTACTTTGGAAGAATTCCCAGGATGAGCTGATGTCAGAGGTGGTAGAGATGGGAGACCAGTCCAGATGATTGATGGCTGCTTGAAGACCGTGCCAGTTGGCCTGAGTGAAATGCCAGACTCGTCGACGCTGAGCAGGCTCCCTGAGAATGGTCAGAGAGATGTCCACTTTAACAAGGACATGATAAGATGATCCGATTGGCGCAGAAGAAGAGCAGCAGACATTTTCAGGGAAATTAGTCATAACCAAGTCCAGAAGAGAAGATGCTCCGTTGACTGAGATCCGGGTCGGGAAATTGACAGATTGTGTCAGTCCCAGTGAGTCGCAGAAGTCCTTTGCTGAGGAGCCATGGCTGGTGAGGGAGGTACCCACACCCAGGCAACTGGCATGATGACAGTTGAAATCACCACATATGAGGAAGAGAGAATTGGGATGAGTAGATAGAAGTTGAAGTTGGTCCATATTATCAGACAGCGAGATGTAGATTGAGTCATCACTGTTTGGTGGACGGTACAACACACATATGAACAAGAGGTGGGAGCGAAGGGGAAGCCGTAGCCAGAGGTATTCCTGGGGGTGAGGTGGAGAGAGTACAGTGCAGGGCGAGTGAGGAAGAGAGTTTTTGATAAAGATAGCAACCCCACCTCCAGGACGAGGCTCAGGTCTATCATACCGGAGGAGGGAGTAACCCGGGAGAGATACTAAGGAATCAGAGACATCAAGTAGGAGGAAAGTTTCTGTTAAGCAGATCATGTCTGGTTTGACAGAAGCAACCTGTATGGAGAGATCAGTTAAGTTTGAACGAAGGCCCTGGATGTTTGAGGTCCATACCGTTAATGAAGAGGAAGGGGGAGCATCGGATACAGAACAGGGGGGAGGAGGGGCAGGGTAAGATGTGGAAGAGGTGGAAGAGGTAGGGAGAGCTGTTTAAGGTGTGTCAGAGATTTCAGAATAGCTCGGAGAAAGGGAAGGATGGGGCGGACAAAAGGTTTGATGGTGATTGGGTGAGGCACAATGAGGTGTTATTTGAGGAGGGGGAGAGCGAGGCAGAAGGTTGGGGGAGATGGAGGTGAGAGTTGGAAGGGGGAAGAAGCGGGGAGGACGCTTTGAGGAGGGGGAGTGAGAGGGGGGAAATTGAGAAGAAATGAGGGTGGGAGATTTGAAGGGGAGGGGCGAGGGGGGAGTTTGGGAGGGAAGGGACAAGGGGAGGGATTTGAAAGGGATGGGATATGGGGGAGATTTGGAGGGGAGGGGTGAGGGAGGAGTCTAGGAGGGGAGGGGCGAGGGGGAGTCTTCGAGGGGAGGGGTGAGGGGGTAGTTTAGGAGGGAGGGGGCAAGGGGGGAGATTTGAAAGGGATGGGTGATGGGGAGGATTAGGAGGGGAGGGGAAAGGTGGAAGATTTGAAAGGGATGGGTGATGGGGAAGATTTGGAGGGGAGGGGTTATGGGGAAGATTTGGAGGGGAGGGGTGAGATTTGATTTTAGAAAGTGTACGATTAATGGGAAACGAACATTTATTGCAAAATGAGTTTCTTGTGACCTTCGAGTCAAAAATACGTTTAAGGATGCTGGATGGAGGATGGAGTGCAGGAGAGTTTAGGGAATGTAGAAAAAAGGCACTATAGGAGATGGAATTTTTTTTTGGGATGAATTGATTTGGTGAGCAAGTCGAAAGCAGCCTTTTAAAGAAGAAGAAAAGGGTGTTATAATATATGATGGAATACATAACTTGAGGGGAAAGTGTAAACATTGAAGGTTAATAACAGTGAAAACTATCTGGGGAAATGGGGGAGAAACACGTGGTCGAAGAACGAACGAACGAATAAGAATGAATAAACGAATGAGAACAGAGAAGGAAAATTTTTTTTTTGTTTTTTTTTAGTTGAGATTTGCACAAGGAAGTAGGCTATGGGGTGAAAAGACTGGGAAAACAGAGAACGAAAGTTATTGGATCACAAACGACGGACCGCTGAGAGAAAAACAAAGCCTCAAGGTTGTACAGTGTACACTGTACAAGGCCTCAAGACACGACACAAATTAACACGATTTTCAATACAGGTATGAAAGATTTGCACCGAAAATCTTCCTCGGGACACAATATACGTACGTACACACCATAAAATAAATACAGTTATAACGAAAATACAAATGGGAACAATTACTTAACTTCGATTTCAAATCGCTCGCGACGCGGCAAAGGCCTTGCTCGCGACGCGGCAAACAGACGATTAATTTATGAAAGATAAACACCGAGAAACTTCCAAGGAGCACCCTATAACTTCACACACCGAAAGATAAATACAGTTTCGACAAAATACAATTGTGAACAGATTTAACTTTGAAAACGTGGAGACCGTGTGGAGCTTCGAGAATCGCTGCCGCCGTCTCCAAGATCTCGCGAGATCTATAGTATAATTCTATAGTATAGTATAATTCTATAGTATAGTATAATTCTAATTGTATAGATTCGAGATCTATAGTATAGTATAATTTAATATGGGTTCCCTTACAAGGAACTCCAATGCAGGAGGCCATTTGGACCCATCAAAGTCTGCACAATGGTTGTTTAATTGTTGCGTTCTATCATTAACTCACATGGAACGAAGTTCAGGGGAGCTTATGCGATGGCATGTCGTCCGTCCGCCCGTCCGTCCGTCCGTAAAAACTTGAAACTTCTTCTCCGAAACCGCTGATGGGATTGTGACCAAATTTGGCACAAATTATATTTGTTGTGTTGTGACTAAAGTTTGTTCCTGGCATTAAAAAGAATCTGGGTCTAAGGCGGTCTATCGGGGTTCAAAGTGGATCCAGGTTTGACCCCCCAAAATAGATATTTGCTTTCTTCTCTGAAACTACACACACTATTTCTTATGAAACTTCGCCACAACCTTCACCACCCGTGATGTACCAAAGTTTGTTCACGGCATTAAAAAAAAAACTGCCTCTATGGTGGTCTGCAGGAGGGGCAGGGGGAGAGGGAGGGGGTGGGGGAGAGGGAGGGGGGGGGGGGGTTGCCCCCCCACAAATTGGTATTTTTTTGTTTAAAGTCATATGATTATGTTAGTATGATTCTACATGCTGCCCTGTCTTCTAGCAACCATTGAAATTGGTTTAAAATATCTTTAGTCAGTGCAGTGTACTGTTTATTCTACCAGGTGAGCACCAGGGGTATTACCCCTATGTTGTTTAAATGCTGAGCGGCAAACAAGGAATCAGCACATACCATTTTTAAGTCTTTGGTATGACTCAGGCAGGGTTTGAACCCACCGACCTCCAAATCTCAGAGCGGACGCTCGAACCATTACACCATGTAAATGCATTTTGGATTGAAAGATCGAATTTGAAACAATTGACATTGTCGTTATTTGTGCCATTACCAGGGATTCAAATGCTTATGAGGATGCTAATCCGTAAGGTTTGTGTAATATTTCAACATCCTATGATGAAAGCTGTTCTTCAGAAATTGCGAGGGAGATTGTTTATAAAGTTTTCTATGGTAACTGTGTGTCCTTGTGTTTTCCATTTCTAAAATAGACTTTTAAAGTCACGAATCCTACTCTGCAGAAAGTGGGTGTTTTCGTTTTCACCTCCAACATTCAAAAGACAGGTAATAGACTGAGATGTGGTAGGTGTTCCCATCTGAGCTCTAGTATCATGTGATCCTGCAACTTCAAGTTCAAATCCTGTAAACGGTGTTGATTTAATTGTTTTAATGTCCTTGCTTTTTCAACGACATGAGCAGTCACATTGTGCTGTTCGGTTCCCAAGCAGTTGTTTTGTTTGCACCGGTGTGAGGCAAACGCAAAGAAAACCAGGTCAAAGCACTGGATAATCACTGTGAAACCAAACGCAATAGGTTTGACACACCCAGCAGGATGTCGGCTCAGCTCAGGTTGCCTTGCAAGCTGGGGAGGCTTCGTGTTGGTATTCAGGCACATGCCAACCCGGCACGGCAGGGGGACCAGCTCCACAATAGTTACTTCCATATCTATTTTGTGTGGGGGGGGCGGGGGGGGGGCAGAAGGTTGAAAACTTGGAAGGTGTCAGGCCAGACGGAAGGTGGAGAACTGTGGTGGGCTGCGGCAATCGATTTAACAGCACTGCAATGGGCCTGATGGTGGCAACGGGTGGTGAGGTACAGATCTAAGGTACCGCGACGCGGGGTACGTGGCATAGGGCTTGGATTGGGCAGATTTACCACTGTCTCTTTGCCTCTGCTTCACACTTCCATTCGTCATGACCAAGAACAGCTGCTCCTCCATTACCCAAATGATTTATATTCCTTTCCACCACTGTCTGCAGGAGCCGGCTGCACTCCCACCTGTAAGAAAATCCTGCAAAGAACTTGGGCATGCCAGAGATTTACTAAGTCAACCCAAATCTGACTTAACCTTGGAGGTTTAACCTGAAGATTTGCAAAAAGGAAATTTGTTAGGCTATGTGAGCTCCTGTGCCTGGTCTGTAAATCGTCATGCAGGACGGCAATAGCGCAAGGTGAGGAGGGACAGTCCACAGCGAACCTCCACAAACATTGAAAATGACTGCCTCGATGATCCATCAGTGACAAAGAGCGACGACAAAAGATTGCACATGCTCTCACCAATCTACAAAATAGAAGTTTTTATCTTCATTCGCGATGTTACGTTGTCATATTGAGTACCATTTGCCTTGGCCCAGTCAGGGTCAGAAAGAATTCTGAATGAGGAGGAGCTCATTGTTCCTGTGAGAAGATGCCATCTAAGGACAGTGGTTGATTGCACAGTCGAGTTAATTATCTTGCCAGTGGAAAGGTCAATGTACCAATGAGGAAATATTCATGCGAGTCTAAAATGTAGTCACTACTGGATCTGCAACTGGAATTTCTGCGACATGTTATATATTCTATTAAAAAAAAAAAAAAAAAACACATTGAGAGGCCATTTTCCCCCGCAAGCGTGGGTTGGCCTTTTTCGGGGACCGTGGTTGTTGTTGTTTTTTGGTCCCCTTTTTGAAGCAATGTTTTAGGGCCGGATGCCCTTCCTGCCGCCAACCCTTTTTGTCGCCTTTTATGACAAGCAGGGAATTACCAGTGAACTGGTGCTCAATTTGCCGACCTCGGAAGGATGACAGGCTGAGTCAACCCCCATGGCGTTAATTCAGCGATCGACCGGGATTCGAACCCAGGATCCTGGGATCCTAAGCTGGCACCCTAGCCGCTAGCCCAACACCAGGGCTATGTTATAGCCAGGGCTATATGTTATATATTCTATAAATAATAATAAAGCAAAAATTGAGTTTACAGCAAAGGGAGTTGTTCCAGTTGGTCTTTACGTCATCAAAATAATCTCTTGCTAGCCTGGGAGCCTGCGATGAAAGGCCAACTGGTCTCTAAAATATAAATATAGGGGCAATACCCCTGGTAGAATAAACAGTATACTGCAGAGTACTGGTATAATAAACAGACTAAAGTATTTTAAACCAATTTCAATGGTTGCTAGAAGACAGCGCAGCATGTAGAATCATACTACCATAATCATAAGACTTTAAACAAACCCAAAAAAATACCTATTTTGGGGCCCAACCCCCCACCATCCCGATGGAGACATTTACCCACACACAGTATACCTACTCAGACCCTAATTTTTCTAATGCCATGAACAAACATTGATACATCACGGGTGATGAAGGTTGTGGTGAAGTTTCATCGAAATTATGTGTGTAGTTTCAGAGAAGAAAGTAAATACCTATTTTGAGGGGTCAAATCTGGACCCACTTTGACCCCCATAGACACCCTTCGACTTCGATTTTCATCGTGCCGTGAACAAACTCCGGTACATCACAGGTGATGAAGGTTGTGGTGAAGTTTCATCGAAATAGTGTGTGTAGTTTCGGAGGAAAAAGCAAATTGCTATTTTGGGGGGTCAAACCTGGATCCACTTTGACCCCGGTAAACCCCCTTAGACCCCAATTTTGTAATGCCGTGAACAAACTTTAGCCACAACACAACAAATATCATTTGTGCCAAGTTTGGTCACAATCCCTTCAGCGGTTTCGGAGAAGAAGTTGCAAGTGTTTACGGACGGACTGACGGACGGACGGCGCGCCATCGCATAAGCTTCCCTGAACTTCGTTCCAGGTGAGCTAAAAACCATGATGAACAATCATCCTCCTCCATAAATGTGGTCAAACTCTGATGCGAGGGCCATTCATTTAAACGACCCTTCGTTTTTCCGCTGCAGCTTAATAAAAATCATTATAATGATAAATAATAAATACTTTTTTGATCTATAAGGAATATCTCCAGAAATTAACAACAATGAAAAAAGTGCAATTTTCGTTTTAAACAATTGAGTACCTTTTCAAAAATGAATTAAAATGATGTTTGAACTTATGAAATCACAGTTAAAAACTATATCAATATAAATCTCTCAATATTGTAAGAAAAGGCTTCAATTTTCATAAACAGTCGGGTGTAAAAGTATGAGTCACTAAAATCAACACCAAGCTTTCTAGAATCATGAATCCAAACACAAATTTGTCGAAATATTGAAGATATGTATTCTTTAATTTCATTATAGTTATTATTGACCTTCACTTTTTGTCTCAACAGAATAAATGAAGACTGAATACATTTGAGAGAAAGATGAAATGTATGTGTTGATGCTCTGGAGTTCATTATAACACTGTTAGGAAAAGATTGGCGCAAACATAATCCATACACTAATTAAATCAATCCCAAATGGAGTTGGGGCAATTTTCAACGCAAAAGGGGTCACACTGATTTATTGATTGTAAGTAAAAACAGATTTTATTTTACCTATAAATAAGTGTTATTATATCCTTAAGAGTTCATTGAAATCCCTTGAAAGTGCGTTTGGTGTCATATTACAATGATCTATTTTGTTATTACATCTCAATGAATAAAAAATTTATTTAGAGTTAAATAATAAATTCATATATTTCCTACGGGACCTTTTGTACCCAACTGTATATTAGGCTAATGCCGTCTTTATGTCTGTCTGTTCCACCCTAAAACACGGAAATGCTCCTCAAAGAAAAATATAAAAATCGCACCAGTGTCCAAGGAAATGGTTCAGTTTGTCATTTTTAATATGAAATAGGCAAAGCCAAGAAATGAATGAAACCTATTAGAATTACCCTTTGGAAACCTTTATAATTAAACACGGTGGGATAGAAAGGTTCTTCTTCTTCATTTTTTGACAGACGGACTGACAGCCAAATATTGAAGCGGCTTCACCGCTTAAATTTCTTTAACTTCAAATCAATGCAGACCTATGGGAAAATTATAATTATTTCAATCAGACCAAAAATTGAACTCAGGTGGTGTATAGGCAACAGAATGCTGCCTCAATCACTCCTGAATTTTTTTTTTTTTGCAGTTAAGACATATATAACCTCCCATTTTTGAGCTCTTTCAACTATCGCAACAATAAAGGGTTTCCTTGTTTTTCCCTTTTTATATCTGGTATTTTTACCACGGGCTTCTGCTTGCATACTGTAGTAATAGACTGTACATTGCACGACATAATATGGATGTTAAAAGTGTTCTAAAGTCGAGACATTTTGCTGCACGGTAATTTAACTCGAGTGAAATATGTTGCTTGTATTGAATTATCACAGCATTTCCAATATACTGTGTATATATATATATATATGGAGGAGGTGCACAAGAGGAAGAGAGGAAAGTACAGTGAGCTGGAGGCAGAGTGTCAGGAGAAGGTTTGGCGAGTTTCTTGTTAGCCATTTGAGGTGGGGTGTAGAGGGTATATTGGCAATTCCTTTTCTGCATTTCTTGCTTGGCTTGGAGTGTGTGGGACAGAAAGACGGAGGATGTGTGACAAAGTGGCCCAGGTTGCCTTGAAAGGATCACTTTAGATATGGAGGAAGTTTATGGAGGCACGTCGAACGGTGTAGGTTGAGGTTGTGGGGGTGGTTCATTTCAGTCTAAAGGGGAAGTGACTGAGCACGGAAGAGAAATGGAGATGTGTGAATGGTGTGTGTGTGTGTGTGCGTGTGTGTGTTGAAGGAGTGGGTGTGTGTGTTGCAGGAGAGGGTGTGTGTGTTGGAGGAGTGGGTGTGTGTGTTGCAGGAGTGGGTGTGGTTTTGCATGAATGTCTTTTTGTTTGAGTAGTGCATGTTGTAAGGGTGATGGTCGGTTGTTTTTTTTGTTTTTGTTTTTTCGTTTTTTTGGTGTGTGAATGAGTGGATGAAGGGCTGTTGATTCTGGGAGTGGCGGCAGTTTTGTTGTTGTAGTCTGTGTTCTCACTGGCAGGGGGTGAGGGTTTGTACGCATCTGGGTGGAGCTGCTGCATGTGGAGGTGTATGTGCCCCTGCTGGCCCACCTTGGCTGACCGCATCGCGGTTGAAGGGCCGAAACGGGATGATGCTGAGGACCTCGACTGAGGACCCAGTCAGTGAGGCACACTTGTGACCAGGTGTGTTTTGAACTTATGTATATATTGTTACGTGCTCCTCCCCGACCCCCTGGTCACGGCGTACCTCCGAGCCCCGAGAGGAGTCATGGCAGAAAAATGTGTTATTCGGTATGTCAAAGATCAATGGAGAAGCCACCCCAATTGTTACTCACAAACAAATACTGTATTAAGATCACACAAGAATAACGGTACAACGATAATAGTAATCAAAAGTACAATAAAAATCCTATGATGGTATCATCAGTTTTGCAATATATAACTCACTGCGCTCCAAGTGAGTGAACCAAGAACATTCCCAATGTCTCATTCCTAGCTCCAAGCCAAAGTTGATGTGCTCCAGCGATCGCCAGAACGATGTCCAATCGAGACCAGAATCCCGTTCGGATGGCAAGAACAGTCCCGCTGCCCACGCGGGGCACAGGCGCCCTCAAGGCGACTGGGAAATCCAAGGCGCCCTCCAGGCGACCGAGAGATAACACCCTCGGGTATGGACGAATTAACCTTCAAAAAGCCACGTCACACACACGCCCCAGATCGACGTCTGAACGCGGCGAAAATGGTCGAAAAGAAACGAAACCGTGAGCGAAGCACAAGTCCTGCACGAGTCAAAATGGCCGACGACCCGTTCTAGAGATGTAACGGCCCGGCGATAATTCTCCTCGGAATCCAGCGCCAAAAACCTGACACGCCGGTTGATCGGTCACAGCGATGACAACTCTGTCGCAGGAATCCCTTTCCCGGAAACCCGAAAGTTCGCGAGTGACTCTTGCTCGCCAACGTTCGCTCCAGACCGCAAGTAGCTCGGCTCCTTCTTGTCCGACTCACTCGCTCCGCCCTCTTTTTCCTCTTCTTCCTCTTCGTCGTCCGGTTCCCGATCAGGTTTCCTGTTTCTTTTAACATTAACTTTTTTACCTTTTGAAAACAGTTCATGAACAATAAACCTTTTGAAAACAATAATAGCACATGGAATCAGAAATATTTACAGTGGTTGCAAACCACCACAACGGAAGTGACGAATCCATAACAATATATACACTGTTGGCCATAAAGATGGAATTTTTTTTTTTCAACAAATTTTCATAGCATCATTATTTCAATCTAAATTACCATTGGCATTTATGGTGCATATAACCACTTTTCTTTATTATTCTGTCTCTTACGCACATTTGACAGATTAATTATCAGTCCTAATCGCTTGGTGTCTTGAGCGTAAAACGACAATGACGACAATAGACAGTAAATTAAGGATCATGACACATTTCTTTTTAATCTCTGTCAGTTTTTACAGATAACATTTTTTGGGGTGATTTCATGGATCAATTTGCATCACAGTAGAGTCCTTGTTGTTACTCAGTCACTAATAGCGGGTATGTCCACCCCTGGCACGAATCAGGGCGTGCAGACGTCGTGGCATGCTGTCCAATAGCTTGTGACGACGTCAACAGGCATAGCATCCCATTCTTCCCTCAGAGCGTCGGCCAACTCCTGCAAAGTTTGAGGAATAACATCTCTGTCGTTGATGACTCGGCCTAGGGCATCCCATGCATGCTCTATGGGGTTCATATCTGGCGAGCAAGCTGGCAATGGCAACTGCTCCACGCCCTCTGCCTCAAGGAATTCCCTTACTGCAGCGGCCCTGTGCGGTCTAGCGTTGTCGTCCTGCAGTCGGAAATTGTGTCCATACACTCGTCTTGCATGTGGAAGGCAGTGGTACTCCAAGATATCCCGGTACACGACGGCGTTGACGTTTCCGTCCGGAACCACCAGTGGCTTTTTCCCTCCATAATGGATGCCGGCCCATATCATCACTGAGCCGCCACCACCTTGAGTCGTCTCGTGGATGCAGTCATCACGAAGGTTCTCCCCGGGTAATCGACGAACTCGTTGTCTCCCATCTGTACGGTCAAGGATGTAGCGGCTCTCGTCCGTGAAGACAACATGTCGCCAGTGTCCAGTATGACGCCTTCTGTGCTCCCTAGCCCAGCGAAGCCGAGCAACTCTGTGGCGAACAGCCAGGCGTGGACATTTAGTCAACCGTCGTGCTCGGTGACCATGTTGGAGCAATCTCCGATTAACGGTTGACCGGGAAACGTGGATCCCATGATGTCTCCTCCACAAGCGACGAAGACGACTCGTGGGCATTTTCCGGTTTCTGCGGCAGAGATTCAACAGTTGGCGATCATCTCGTCTCGTGGTTAATCTTGGACGTCCTGGAGGTTTCCGCGGCCGCACATTCCCCGCCTCACGTTGACGTTTCAGGATCTTACAGACTGTACTCTGTGATATCCCGACGACATCTGCGATATCACTCTGTTTGTAGCCCTCCTGCCGCAGTGCTACCACTCTCTCGCGTATTGCTGGTTCTGTTGGACCAGGCATAGCCCAGGAAACGTCTCTACCGATTTTTCTGGCAAACGGTACAAGGAACTCGAAAAAAAAACAGCCTCGTTTAACACAATGTTGAATCGGGGAAAGGGACAGAATATCACATGCATGGGCTTTTATAGTCCCTAACAAAAAAAATTATTACGTAATACACATTTTTTCAATGTTATCATATCACCTGTGTAATGGGGAAACGTTATGTAATCACTCAATTACCCTTTTGTTTACACGTAGACTGTCAAATACCAAAGAAACTGTGGAATCATGTCAAAAATATTTTATTCCATCTTTATGGCCAACAGTGTATATATATATATATATACAGACTTAACATTTAATATGGATTTTTTTTTTTCTTCACTTGGGTTTACTTTCTGAAATCAGTATATCAATCTGGTGAGTTTCTTTTATGCTTCGGTGATTTCTT
The DNA here is from genome assembly GCF_964187855.1 of Myxine glutinosa. Taxonomy (NCBI): domain Eukaryota; kingdom Metazoa; phylum Chordata; class Myxini; order Myxiniformes; family Myxinidae; genus Myxine; species Myxine glutinosa. The sequence continues at coordinate 46,714,708 of NC_136266.1, read as the reverse complement.
TGTTAAAAGAACCATGTCACTGATTGTCTGTCACAGCAAGAAGTCAATAACAGGATTATATCACAGGTGGCGTGACAAAATGTACAGACAGGTACATTTGATGATTGGCTTCACAATCGGGTATATAAGGGTTGTTGCGTTCTGTATTAGTGCAAAACAACTGCTGCACGTCTACAAAAGTTATTGCCGCTTCCCCTGTAGATGGTCCGTCAACTCGACAATGCTGTTTGTCATTTAGTGGTGGATTTACGAAATTCCGGCATGAAACAGTGTGCTATTGCTTGGCAGTATGGCATCACTCAAGGTCAGGTGTCAAATATCCTGAAACGAAATGCTCAGAGGGGTGTCCCTACTCCAATACCGAGGCCAGGACGTCCCCGCAGAACCACAAGGAGGGATGATCGCCAGCTGCACCGGTTAGTCCGCAATGGCCGTACCAAGTCAGCTAATCGGCTTAGGGCTGAGTGGCAGCAACTGACAAATGTGCCTGTATCCAGAAGGCTAGTCAACCAACGACTGGTTCAAGCAGGCTATCGTGCCAGGCGTCCCCTGAGAAAGCCACGTCTGACCAGACAACACCACCAGCGCCGATTGCAGTGGGCCAGGGAGCACTGTCAATGGCAGCCAGGACACTGGAATCACGTGATCTTCAGTGACGAGTCTAGATTTCTGGTCTACCGTCAAGATGGCCGCGTCCGAGTGCGCAGACAAGTGCATGAAGCCAACAACGAAGATTGTATAGTGCCAAGAGTCCAAGCTGGAGGTGGTGGGGTGACCGTTTGGGCTGCTTTTCATGCAGGGGCAAAACTGACCTGGTTGTTCTGAATGGAAACCTGAACCAGTTCAAGCACAGGGCCATTCTGGAAGAAAGATTGTTTCCATTTGTTCGTGCAGCCTTTCGAGGAAACTTTGTCTTCCAAGATGACAATGCACGGCCTCATCGTGCTCGCATGATCCAAAGCTTTCTTGCTGACCGTGGTGTAGAGCATATGGAGTGGCCTGCCATGTCCCCGGATATGAATCCGATAGAGAACTTGTGGGCAGAATTAACACGTCAAATCGACAACTTGGACCAGCAGCCCGCCTCTGTGCGTGAATTGCAGCAGGCTATTGTAACTGCATGGCAAGCGATTCCTGTCCAAACCTTGGCAAATCTCGTGAACAGCATGCCTCGCCGTGTACGTGCTCTCCTGAATGCTCGTGGGGGTTACACGAAGTACTGAACTGTAATTTTACTGTCCATAATCCCAGTCATAATTTAACTTTTGTTTTTGTTGAAATTTTTTTTGGCTAATGCGCAAAATAAAGAGATGCTTTGAGAAAACATACAGAAGTTTAACACAGTACTGTCCGTGAATTGAGTTCGATATCAGTTTACATCACTTTCAGGGATCAATTTATTTACTTCAATATGTCAAATGTGGTTTTTGTTTCTTTTAAAGGTCACATTAACAAAATCTAGAATAATTTCAACATAATTCTAATGAACTTTTGGTTCTAAGTAATCTTGAAAAGTAAGTTCACCCCCACAAAAAAAATATTCCATATTAAATGCCAAGTCTGTATGTATATATATATTGAATACAATATCGAGGCTCGTGAAAGAGCTAACATTAATCACAAAAAGACAAACTGACACATAAAACATAAGATAAGGAGAGCGGGAGACAAGATGGGAAGAGAGAGAGAGAGAGAGGGAAGCACACAAGTACAACATTTGAGAGCAGGGACATCGGGAGATGGCTTGGGGGGAGGAGGCACGGGAAGTGGGGGGGAGGGAGGGGGGTGGGAGATGTATAAAACACATGGACGCTGCTAGAACTTCCAGGAAAGAAGTCGGAATTTCAAAAAAGTGGATCTGGGGTGAATTAATGGGGGTAGAAACGATCAAGGTTTTGGATGGGGGAAGATTAGAGATGGTGGTGAACAGCTGTTTTAAATACCTGGAGGGAGGAGTGGGATTGAAGAGAGTGAAGGAGTTTGTTCCAGAGGCGGAAAAAAGAGGAATGAAAGAGTGAAAGTGAATTGAGAGTCTTGATTTTGGCAGTTTAACCATACGAGGGTTGCAGGCAGCTCTTGTGCGACCTGTAGCAATATTTGGGGGACAGAGCACAGACAGAGCTGGGGGAGCGAGGCCAGAGAGGAGTCGGTAGAAGACAGAAAGACCACCAACCTGCCTGCGGTGAGTGAGTGAAAGGCCTTCGGAGTTAGCTTAATCGCGGGAGATTCCAATGATTCTGAAAGCTTTGGTTTCAACAGCGTGAAGCCGAGCTAGGCGTGAGGAAGGAGCACCGGCCCAGAGGGGGGAACAGTATTCCATTGAGCTGTGGATGAAAGCCTTGTAAGTGGTGAGGATCTCAGGTGTGCCAAGGAAGGACTATGCACGACGGATGATGCCCAGTCGGCGACTGGCTTTGGGGGCCAGCTTGGAAATGTGGTCTTCGCAGGAAAGATCATGGCAGATAGTGAGACCCAAAAGCTTGAGTAACAGAACTTCTTGGAAAGGATTCTTCAGAAAGTAGATGGGATGGTTTTCCAGACGATCTTTTCGGAGAGACGTAGTGAAAGTGTGAGATTTGTCAGGATTGAAAAACATGTTCCACTTGTTTGACCAGTCTGTGATTTTGTCCAGGTCTGCAGAGAGTGAGGAGGCTGCAGACTGCCGATCTGAGGGATGTGATATGGAGCGGCAGAGAGTGGAGTCATCAGCAAAGAGATAGAGAGGATTTTCCAGAGTCGGAGAGATCATTGATAAAGACCAGAAAAAGCACAGGGCCCAGAACACTGCCTTGGGGAACTCCAGCCTGAACAGGAAGAGAAGATGAGAGAAATCCATTCAGGGCCACACGTTGACTACGACCAGAGAGGAAGTCCGCAAGCCATGCGTGGAGATTTCCATGGATACCATAGGAGGAGAGTTTGGAGAGCAGAGCAGGGTGCCAGACCGTATCGCAGGCACGTGATATGTCAAGGGAGACAGCTCTGATTTCCTGTTTGGCATTAATGACCTCCATCCATTGTGGAGACAGCAGAAGCAGCATGTCCAGAGTAGAATGACCTGGTCTGAAACCAAATTGATGATCCGAGATCAAGCCATTGGAGAAGAGGAAGGATTTGATGTCAGAAGCAATGATTGATTCCATGACCTTGCTGATTATTGGGAGCAAGCCGATTGGTCTGTAGTTGCAAGGATCTGTTTTTGTACCTTTTTGTGTAAAGCTGTATTGTTGGCTGATTTCCAAGCTGATGGCAGATGACCTTGAGCAAAAGAGAGGGTGAAGAGAACAGAGAGAGGGTGAGATAGAACGACAGAGCAGGGTTTTAGGACCCGTGGGCTGATGCCGTCTGGTCCAGTTGCAGAATCGGAGTCGAGGTTTGACAAAAACTTCTCCACCTTGTCAGGAGAGAAGGACACAGAGTCCTGGAGCAGTTGGGTTTGACTGGGAAAGGTGGGTTCAGAGAGAGAGATGGGTTCGGGACACAAGATTTTGAGGCAAACACAGAGTTGAGGCATTCAGCTTTTTCACGTGCGGAGTCAGCTGTGTAGCCGTTTGAGGTAAGGGAGGGGATGGTTGGGGAACAAACACCAGAAACAGATTTCAGCAGATGCCACCAGGATTTGGAAGAGGGAGACAGGTTTGAGAGTTCAGTCTTGAGAGGAGAGATATATTGTTTCCTGGCTCTCCTGTGGGGAGACACACACTTGTTCTGTCTGAGCTTTGTGAAAGGAACTGAGATGGATTAGCCTTCCATGAGGTGAAGGCAAGTTGCTTCATGGCAACTGCCTCACCACAAGCTTCAATGTACCATGGAAGGGAGGAAGGGTATGACAACTGAAGATGAGATGGGATAAATCTGTGCATGAGAGAGAGAGCAGTTTCCTTTGGAAGAATTCCCAGGAAGAGTCGATGTCAGAGGCGGTCGAGATGGGAGACCAGTCCAGATGATTGATGGCTGCTTGAAGCCCGTGCCAGTCGGCCTGAATGAAATGCCAGACTCGTCGGCGCTGAGGAGAATGGTCAGAGAGATGTCCACTTTAACAAGCATATGATCAGAAGAATCGATTGAAGCAGAAGAAGAGCAGCAGACATTTGCAGGGAAGTTGGTCATAACCAAGTCTCGAAGAGAAGATTACTCCATTGACTGAGATCCGGGTTGGGAAATTGACAGATTGTGTCAGACCCAGTGAGTCGCAGAAGTCCTTTGCTGAGGTGTCATGGCTGGTGTGAGAGGTACCACACCCAGCCAACTGGCATGGTGACAATTGAAGTCGCCACATATGAGGAAGAGAGAGTTGGGATGAGTGGATAGAAGTTGGTATATGTTGTCAGAAAAATATTTAAATAAATTTAATAAGTTTTAAATAATTAAATAATTATTTTAAATACTGAAAAATAAAATATTTAATTTTTTTTTCAAGTGATTCTTCACCATTGAGAGATGGGGCGAACAAAAATATATAATAGAATGACATCGCAAAAAACGTTATGCCCATATTATGACAAAACTAGGAGAAGGAGTTCGTTAGGTGACAAGAACAAGCCCATTAGATTTTGGTTTAGGTCTGGATCCAGATCCGGCCTATCAGTGAGATACAAAAGGTAAACTGTGCAGTTGTTCACCCTTTCGGAGGTTTGCGCTCGACTGAGTGCCGTTCTCGTCGTTAAATATATTGTTTCACAGCCAAGTATAATTTGCAAGTCGTCCAAAATTGAGTTTTCATTTACAAACTTTAAGGACTGCATTCGTAAGGTCAATAAAATCACACATTTCATTTTACAGTTGAAGTTTGTGATCTTACAGAATCTTTTATTCAAATTTGACCAGCTCAAAGACCAGAAAGACCCTCTCCTTTTCTAACATCAAGCCAGGAGGGTCAGCAGCCACCTACTGTACGTCTTGATTACCCAGCCCATGTGATCACCTCTATCTGTGAATGCACGTTTGCTGTCACACGCCTATTTGTTGCACCAATTGCAATACCAGGTTATTGTCAGGCCAGACGGGATACACCAAGTTTAGCGTCCATCCGAGGGATGGCACACACATCGATGAACCAGTCTGCCTGTGAAACACTGGGATGAGAGTTTAGAGTGAGGCACCGTGAGAGAGTTAGACAGCTTGGAGGGAGTGTGTGTACATCTAGGTCATCCTGCCAGAACATTTGGTATTTCATCTCAGCAAATGTGGCCCAAAGTGAATGTACGAAAAGCAAATGAGGAAGAGGGGCCAGAATCATCAAGTGAAAAGCCTGTGATTATGTAACTGGGATAACGAAACATTTGCGCCATATTGTTCTTAATGAGTGGATGTGGCAAAACCAAATTCTCCCTGCCAGAGGTTACCAGTACTTAAATGCGCAAAAAGAGGTCATGTGGTATCGCAGACATATCATGAAGCATTCAAACAGCCGCAACCTGCAAATCAAAACAGTCCGCAATGAGGAAGAGGAATGCACTTGCAGATCTGGTACATATGGTGGTTTAAACACAAATGTATGCCAAGCATTTGTGATTTTACAGCACAATGTTCCTGGTTAGCGATTTGGCAGGCCACAAGCAAAAGTTTAAAGATTGATCAGTTCGTGCAAAGTGTGTTACGACCCTGCCGCATGCTATCTTGGTGTCAAACACCCATCACCTTTTCCTCCCCACAATAACACTGATTTAGGCCCAAAGCACATCACACAGCTTCATTCCCTGAGACTAACACCTCTTAGAAATTAACTTATGATTGTGCCAACGACTTGGATTCTTATTGAGATATTCAACATATGTACAATGTACGATGAAATTCTGACCTTCTAAAACCGATTCATATTTGAATGCAGCTGTGTCATGATATGTGCCTGGCCTTGGTGTTAGAAGGTGTGTTTCAATATGGAGATAAATGAAGAATGATCCTGACTGGATCACTCTTAGGTAGCACACTCGTCTTCGAACCGTCTAGTCCGAGTCCGATCCTCGTCGGCACAGGACCTGACGACAAACTGTTGGCTGGGTCTTCTGCCAACACATTGCCCTTGTGGAAGGGGATGTTAAGCTGATGTGTCCTGCCTATCACTATTTGGCTGATGGATGATAAACACCAAATATTACATCTCAAAAAGTCTATATTTGTGTGCCAAGCCTGGTGTTGGCTTAGCGGTTAGGGTGGCGGCTTGGGGTCCTATGATCCTGGGTTCGAATCCCGGTCGATCGCTGAATTAACGCCAGGGGGGTTGACTCAGCCTGTCATCCTTCAGAGGTCGGCAAATTGAGTACCCGTTCACTGGTAATTCCCTGTGTGTCGCAAGAGGCGACTAACAGGGTTGGCGGCAGGAAGGGCATCCGGTCATAAAACATTGCTTCAAAAAGGGGACCACGGTGCCCCCAAAAAGGCCAATCCCTGCTCTGTGGGGAAAAATGGCCTCTAAAGGTGGTCTTCTTCTTCTTCTATATTTGTGTGCCAGTATGCTGGGCAAATTATAAATGATTTCCCACATGACTACCACTTGGGCAGGCAATAGCAACTCACCCAGTACAAACTCCAGCATGAGACTAGAGACTATTCCAGTAGTACCCAAGTTCTCTAGTACTCTACTAGTATGTTATTTGTTGAGAATGAAATGAAAATGGCTGTTTCACATTATGGAACATATCCAGTTCTATAATCTCTAGATAGGATTGTATTGATCATCTCGTGATCAGTAATATAACAAAACGCTCGTCATATAATCCCAATGTATGGATGTGAATGGGTAGGCCTCACACACGTCTCCCTGGGACGGTTATGCAGAACCACTTTGGTCTGTCTGCGTTCCCAATCGTATGGAACACGTCAATTACCCCACAGATATAAAGCCTGCTTGACTAGGATACCGTTGCTGTTACTGCCAATAACACTAACTTACACTAACCTTACCAGTAAAATCCTTTTCGGTTCAGATAAGTATGATACCAGAGCAATTGAAGCATTCCGTGGAATCTTTCACATTGACGAGATTGTCGATGCGTCTTCCTCTCCAAAGGGTGATGTGCTCCATAATGCAGCATCCTTTGTTAGGCAACACTTTTTATTGTTATGAACAGCATGTTTGATCGGCTTCAACCACGTTTAGAACTAGAGAGTTCATAGAACACGTGATCTAAACGTAATCGTGTTCGTAAAGTTTGTTTGTAACGTAAAGTTTGTTTGTAACAAACGTAAAGTTTGTAATCGTGTTCAAGTAAATACTTCAAATGAAATAAAATAATAATTTTAAAGATTGTGTAAAAAAAATTCGGGAAGTTAAGCACTGTTCAAGCAGTCTTATACACCACCTTATTTAACATGTCCAAGTACTGCAAAACTGGTGGTTCTTGGAAGTGACAAAAAAGCAATTTGTGTTCTACAGTGTTCAAATACGGTACATAATTCAATTTAAATAAAATAGCGATTGTAAATGTCGTATAAATAAATTAATTCCAGAAGTTTACCACCATTGACGCAGTGTCTATTACACCACCCTATCTAGCACGTTACATTAGTCATTTGTGCCTGTTGTTTGTGTTCTTTTTGATGTTCTTAAAATCAGTAAGTTTCCTGTTTAGAATGATTTTCAATTTTGTTTGACTGCCAGACAAGCAGAGTACAAAAATCATCCGATTCCTCACCGGGCATGTACGATCGGGACAAATTCAGAGACAAAGTACTGTTCAACGGCAGGTGTGTTTTCCGATTCATGTTCCGACTGGTGTTCAAAATATAACATTAAATTTAAATGAAGTTGTTTATTGATGATAAATTGACGTTTGTAAACAGACGGACAGACATGAGCCAATTGCTTAACCCCACTTTTTGCTTCACGTGCACGGGGTAATAAAACCCAGTACAGTAGACAGCTCAAAAGCAATCTTTACCACCAAATGAACTGCACAGTCACCTTGGAGCTCAGTTGAGAAGATTGATCATCTATTTTCAGTTAGAACAACCATACTCAGAAAACAACATTTCAATACATATTATTCCAAGAACAATACATTTATAGTCCTGACACAAAGAGGATGTGGTAGAACAATGCCCTTTTGTAAACTTCATAAGCGGTGCTCTTTCTCTTATATTTTTTTCAACAGGTAAGCATACACCACCCTTAGAAGAAGATAAACGAAATGGATTGTTGCGAATTGGAATACAAGAAAAAGTAATGCATAGTTCTGGAAATAATTCAGACTTTTAACTCGTAGTGGTAAGAAGATCAGTAGATCTGGGCATGATCTACTGGGTCTTAAACCCATCTGATGTTGAAGCAGCGAAAATGGCCTTAATCCTCTTGCTATTATAGACTGCCATCGATATCTATGACGGCTTCCTGGAGTGTCCAAAGCTGTTATCTCAACACTTCACTGCCTTTCACATACCTCCTCCATCTCCATCTGTCTTGAGGCAGCTCCTCTGCATGAGGAAGAGGAATCTAAATTCCAGATGATCATTTAAGAAACAGTCGCTGTCTCCTGACATTAAACACTGCCATGAAGTCAGTCATTCCACCATTATTACAGGCATTGGAAAGTTATGTGGTTTTCACAGCTTCTTTGACGGGGCTATCGGTAGATCAAAGCCAAACGATGTTGACGCAACCCCACACATAAATAAAATAAATCACAAAAGGGAATGGCTCGAGTCATTTTCGAGTAAAAATGACATTTTCTTAGTTGCATAGATGAAAAAAAGCTACGCTTTAATTTCTCGTCGACACCAAATACTCCCACGCGTCATAAAGTAAGAAGACAGACAAAAATTACCTTCCAAGTTATATATTGTGTTGTTTCTATTATGTGCACAAATCATCCACATGATCAATAGATATTGGATCAAATCGAACTGCAGATGACACCGGAGCAAAATATATAATTGGTCCATCATTATGCGGAACATCGATTCATTTTCGCTTGTCATTCTTTGCATATTTTTGCCTTTGGCACGATTCTCCAATAGTCACCATTGAAGCTGAAATGACAGGATATAGTTTGACAATAACAATAACTTTGACCATCAACTTTGCTTTGTATGACACGTGACTACAACAAAGATGAAGTGGCCCTTATGTACTCCCAACAGATTTGCCAATGCCCAAAAAAAGTTGAAAGGCTAATCATTTAAATTCCAACTCGATTTTGTCAGTGATGTCTAAATAAATAAATAAATAAATAAATGTCCATAAACAAGACAAATTTTGAAAAATAAAATAAATTTTGCCAGTACCTGCTGTGTTGTACAAATTCGCAATACCAGGCATGTAATAAATGTTCCTGATAACCTTCATGCTCTCTGCCTCCTTCCAGGAAATTCCGCATGGCATTTCTTTGGATTTCCTCGAAATAAAACCGTTGTAATTAAAACGAGAAAGATTCTATCCCACGGCCCGGATGCTGTCATCCCACGAAGACTCACCTCCGAGGCAAAAATTGAACAAAGCACGCAAAGGATTTGGCAGGCAAGGAATGTCTGCAGGCTCGCTCGCCGGACAACAGGCACCTACAACCCGTAATCGTTCCCAGGAATGCCTCTTAAATTTGCTGTTTTCCAGGCTGCAAGCGGCCAGGCCAGAACATCAAAACGTCAATTCTAAGCCTCCTCGTCTGTAAAAAATAAAAAATAAAAAAAGCTCTCTGTAACATGCGTGGGGGAGGGATTGGACGAGAAGAATGGGGGCAAAAGGTGGGTGTTGAGATGTCTGGGATGTGGCCGCAGGCCTGGGAGCAAGGTGGCCGAGGAGGTGCGTGAATGGCGCCTGTGTCAAGCGACTTTAAGCAGAAGCAAGGCAGCGAGTTCGCCGGCTGCAACCAGCCTCGTTACAGAGCAACAAAAGGGTTAGTGTTGGTGCCGTGAGGGACGTGTTCATTTCATTACGGACTACCACAGCATGCTCTGGAGTACAACAACACTTATGGTAGGCCATCATGCCCTCCATTCAACTCCCACCCACTACTCCATTACAAACCTAGAACTCCCTTGGTCATGGATATTCCAAGAACCAGATCTGCAATTTCCTTTTGTGTGAGGTTTATGTTGTGCAAGGACCTACGCAATGGGTTGACCTTGCTAATCATTTTACAGGTACCGCATGCCCAAGTCAACCGCACATGAAGATGTGCTCCCTGAGATCGACCATCTCGAAGAATAACCGAATTGCCAAAAACGAATGGAAATAAATATTTGCTGGCATAGTTTTCGCATGTGGATTTAAAGATGTCGGATTGTGTATTTTATGACCATCGTCACCACTTTATGTCATTGAAATTTTCATTTCTACCTCCTTGCAATGTTGTGCATCAAATTTAACCCTCTGGAGTCTACAAGTCGAATTTATCGGCTCTAACCGCATTCAAATGCATTCAAATATAGTGGACTCCAGAGGGTTAAATAGTCTTGTCCACCCTGCAAAAAATACCAACGATTCGAACTTGTGCGTGGTTCCCTTGGCCTACAGCACTTGTTAATGCGAGCAAATGAAGGTGATTGTTCTTGCAGAATGTCAAAGCTCTATTGCAAACATCAAATAGAACGGCGGACAACAGAGAATACAATAATTGATCAAATATGTTGTCAAAAGCATTGGAACATTCTGTTCAAATATGGCTTCCTGCCAAACTTGAAGGCTAGACCACGACCATTACTCACACCACCAGATAACGCGAAGACCAAAAAAAAGGTTACGTGATCAATCCAATCACACCTCACTCAACATCAACAGGTGCATACGATTGCTTTCAAGATTTAAGCAAAAAAGAATTATAGATAGGAGTCAAACAAAATAAGCGTCCCCTTTATTTCACACCTCACAATACACAACTTTTGAAATGATGTATGAATGCTAAACGAGGTTTTTGCAAGCACTGTGTGTTTACACTGACTGTTCTGCTGCCTCGGCACTTTTAACCTGCTAGTGCTAGCGTGAAATCCATGATTCAAATAATCTTTAAAACATACTTTTCAGTATTTAGACGAAAGCGTGGAAATTTTAAGACGGTTTACCATAATTGTTGTATTCCTAAATGCAAATCAAACTCATAGAAGGAATATGAGAAATATCCGTGGATGCGAGGTGTCGGGTTCAAAACTTTTCCTGTTAATACAAGCTAGCAGAGGCAGTGTATATAATGAAACAGAAAACAAAATACTGTATTGGAGTCATCAGAAGGAAACAAAAAAAAGTAAAGAGCAAAGATGGAGTCATCAGGAGGAACCTGGATAGGATTCGGGTTTCAGCTGCTACTCCTCGACCGTCACACCCATCCAAGCGCAGGCAAGTGAGCCTTCCAGAAATAAAAATTCTGCAAGAATTCACTTCTCTGAAGACAGATAGATAAAGGAAGAGAGAAATAAAGAGGAAGCAAGAATTAGAATGAATAAAGAGAAATATGGAAAAGTAGAAAAAAATGTGAAAGGAACAAAGATCCCTAACTCATAGCTCTAGCTCCTTCTCTTAACTCCTAGCCCTAACTCCTAGCCCTAACTCCTAGCCCAAGCTCCTAGCTCCGAGCCCTAACTCCTAGCCCTAACTCCTAGCCCTAACTCCTAGCCCTAACTCCTCGCCCTAGCTTCTCGCCCTAGCTCCTAGTCCTAACTCCTAGCCCTAGCTCCTCACCCTAGCTCCTCGCCCTAGCTCCTCACCATAACTCCAAGCCCTAACTCCTAGCCCTAATATCTAGCAAATAGCTCCTAGCCCTAACTCCTAACCCTAGAAAGATGTTGGGAAGAATCCAGATAGATAGATTTCAGCATTACTTCATCAGGCAAAAACACAGCAACAGTTACAAGCTACCAGAGACACTTCTCATGCGCACACACGGACACACGGATGGACACGTCTCCTTTTACCAACAGATGCAAAAATCTAGTACAATTTTGTGGTCCTGGAACCAAACAATGACGGCATCAGCCTTCTGATTGTAGATGCCCATTAAATAAATCACCAAGTTGGAACATTGAAAGGTCAAGCTGGAAACATCTGTAATGCCCTTTACTTGTAATCAGAAGTTTTAAAGAAACCGAAAATCCATAGTTCATTCACGTCACTTTCAAAGGTTATGGAAGGGTTATGGGGGAGGGCGGGAGGCACCAGGTTGCACACAAAGGTAAAGCTAACCGTTGCTGCTGAACAGAAAACAGAGGGCACTTTTGAGTTCTATATTGTCGATTTTTCTGCATCACCTATTCTCAGACTGACAGTTTGTATTGCCCTTGGTCTGATTACGTTTAATGACAACAACGTGGATATTTTCTCTATGCATCTGCAGCTAGAGCTCCTTACATTGCCCCGTATAACCCAGGTATAAGCAGATATCTTTCAGGGCCTTGGAAGGTTTAACCATCCCTATCATATTGAATAAGGTGAAGGACTTTGTCCAGTTATCAAACCTCCATGTCGAGTTCTACGTACAGTAGCTTGTACGAACATCTCAAGTAAATGCTCAAAGACATGGAATCATGAGGTGTTATTACACAACACGGTACTTTAGACATGACGTAAACCACCCCAAATTGCTCTGTGTGCATGACCAGAAACCCCGAATAACAAAGTTCACCGGGGCATGGCCTAGTTGTATTTCATGCCTGCCAGATATGGTTGTGGCATGAAACGACTCAAAAAACGTTTAAAGAAGTCATAAATACTTGGAAATGTACCTGCGAGAAAGGGGTGCGTCTCTGCACAGCAAAAGATTGAGAGAACTTTCTGATCAACTCGTCCGAAAAGTTTATATCTTGCAGTCTGTATTGCAAAATACTCCCTACGATGTGGGCATGCTGACACAACTCGTCAAACATCAGCAAGCCGTATTGGAACACCAGAAATGAACTGCACTTTGCACATAGTCAGCTCTTTGCTAGCGACTGCATAGTAATCCCTGAAGCACAATGATGTGACATCCTCAGTACGATTCATGAAGGCCACTTTGGACAAGAAAAAGGCAAAGCCAGAGCTTGTCAAGTCGTCTTCTGGCAGGGATGAGCCACAAAATTGAGCGACTTGTAGCCAAATGTCCAGCGGGTGCAAGGTTTAGACCTGTAGACTGTAAATAACCACCCTTTTTTTTTCTTTTTTTTCTTTTTGTGTACTGAATCGAGGCTCGTGAAAGAGCTAACATTTATTTCACAAACAAATCAACCAGACAAACAAAATATATAAAAAGAGTGAGCGGAAGACAAGATTGGGAGAGAAGGGGAAGCACACAACCACAACATTTGAGAGCAGGGAGAAGTGTGGGAGGGAGAGGGCTTGGGGGGAGGAGGCGTGGGAAGGGGGGGGGGGGGGGTTCCACAAATACCCTGGGGAGGTATAAAACACAAGGGGACCGAAATTAGCGGGGATAGAAAAGATCAAGGTTTTGGATGGGGGAGGATAAGAGATGGTGGTGAACAGCTGTTTTAAAGACCTGGAGGGTGGAGTGGGATTGAAGAGAGTGAGGGAGTTTGTTCCAGAGGCGGGAGAAAAGAGGAATGAAGGAGTGAAGGTGAGCAGAAAGTCTTGATTTTGGCAGTTTAACCACAAGAGGGTTGCAGGCAGATCTTGTGCGACCTGTAGGAATATTTGGGGGACAGAGCCCAGAGAGAGCTGGGGGGGGGCAAGGCCAGAGAGGAGTCGGGAGAAGACAGAAAGACCACCAACCTGCCTGCGGTGAGTGAGTGACAGGCCCTTGGAGTTAGCTTCATCGCGGGAGATTCCAATGATTCTGAATGCTTTGGTTTCAACAGCGTGAAGACGAGCTAGGTGTGAGGCAGGAGCACCAGACCAGAGGGGAGAGCAGTATTCCATAGAGCTGCGGATGAAAGCCTTGTAAGTGGTGAGGAGCTCAGGTGTACCAAGGAAGGACTTCGCACGACGGAGGATGCCCAGTCGGCGACTGGCTTTGGAGGCCAGATTTGAAATGTGGTTTTCCCAGGAAAGATCATGGCAAATAGTGAGACCCAAAAGATTGAGTGACAGAACTTCTTGGAGAGGATTATTCAGAAAGTGGATGGGAGGGTTGTCCAGTCGGTCTTTTCAGAGAGACATCGTAAGAGTGTGAGATTTGTCAGGATTGAAAGACATGTTCCATTTGTTTGCCCAGTCTGTGATTTTGTCCAGGTCTGCAGAGAGTGAGGAGGCTGCAGACTGCCGATCTGAGGGATGAGGAATGGAGCGACAGAGAGTAGAGTCGTCAGCAAAGAGATAGAGAGGATTTTCAAGAGAGTCGGAGAAATCATTGATGAAGACCAGAAAAAGCACAGGGCCCAGAACACTGCCTTGGGGAACTCCAGACTGAACAGGAAGAGGAGATGGTTTGATGATTCCAAAAATGAATAGTTTTGCTAATCTCCCAAAATTTTGAACGAAATTATATTTGTTAACATAGTGAACCTGACTAATTGGTTCAGCAGTTCCAAAGATGTTCTCTGAAGAAATATTTGATGTGTCAAAATCCAAGATGGCTGAAAAAAACAGCTAAACCAACAGTAAAAAAACCACCTTTAGAGGCCATTTTTCCCCGCAAGCGGGGGTTGGCCTTTTTCGGGAACCGTGGTTGTTGTTGTTTTTCGGTCCCCTTTTTGAAGCAATGTTTTACGGCTGGATGCCCTTCCTGACGCCAACCCTTTTTGCCGCCTTTAACGACAAACAGGGAATTACCAGTGAACTGGTCCTCAATTAGCCGACCTCGGAAGGATGACAGGCTGAGTCAACCCCCCTGGCGTTAATTCAGCCATGGACCGGGATTCGGAACCCAGGATCCTAGGATCCTAAGCTGACACCCTAGCCGCTAGCCCAACACCAGGGTTGTACCGTAATATACATCCCAGTAATACCGTAGTAATACCGTAACATCCCAGTGTACCGTAATAAGTAAAACGACACGTAATATACATCTTTGTACTGCATGCATTTTGGTTGGAATCCGTCAACTTAATTTTACTATTTCTGCGCCATCTATCGACTATTTCCCTCAAGAGAGATAATTTTGGGAATAAAGCCCCATATAGACATAAATACATACATCCTGAATATATTTTTTAATAAAAAAAAAAAAGGCACAGCCAACAGATTGCGCTAAGAACTATACTCTACCGATTTCAGATCAAACATAACTGTGCAGACCTGGCCGCAGGCGACTTCAGTTCTGTAAAACCAACCAGGATGAACCATGTCGTCCAACATTGTTATTCTCTGCTGTTTACAATGAGCAAAAGCTCAATCTTCAATCGCGTCACTTTCCTCAGGGTTATCATCAAGGCAAGACAGGAGTCAGCAATGACCGACAACAGACGCTTGGCAAACTTCCATGCCC
The DNA here is from genome assembly GCF_964187855.1 of Myxine glutinosa. Lineage (NCBI taxonomy): Eukaryota > Metazoa > Chordata > Myxini > Myxiniformes > Myxinidae > Myxine > Myxine glutinosa. The sequence goes on along the minus strand of NC_136266.1, from coordinate 46,699,424 downwards.
ACAATGGTGCCGTGGCATATCTCATGGTCTGCAAGTGGTTTCCAACTACGAGCTTTTTAACTGCAACAAGATTCGTGAACACATGTAGTGCGCTGGTCTTACCGTGGATGCTGAAACCAACAACATCTCAACCACCACATGAATCGTTGATGTCAAACAGCAGAGAATATCAATACTGGACTAGAGTACACATACTATACATGTACTGTGTGCACGTGTGCGCGCGCACGCACGCGCACACGCACGCACACGCACACACACAGAAAATGATCAAACACCGAGCTCTCAAAATAAAGTGAAAAGACGCTGGAAGCTGAAGAGTGCCGAAATTGTACCAGTGATTATTGGAGCAACGGGAATGATAAAGAGAACCTTACAGAGATCTTAAAAACCATCCCTGGGAATAATACGGTAAACTAACTACAGTTGGAAGCTGTCTCGGGTTCGGTGACGATTCTTAAAAGAACCTTTGGAACAAAAGTTTTAGAATAACAAAACATCACAAACTGGTCCATGAAGCATGATCCCTTACTGAAACGGAGGTGGATACTTCGAGATCTGGGGGGACTCCATTTCACCTACTTAAACCCGCATATGGAGATAACAACACACAAAACACGCACCACACGCACAACACACGCACACCACACGCACACACACACACACACACCCTTCCATAGCTCTAAATGTAACCTGGGCACATCACTCCGACATTGCATGGTGCTGACGAAGTAGCTTTCAGTCAGGGCAAGAATGTAGATTTTGGCCAGGGCATCGACACACAGTAACCGTCTCCATCAAAAAGGTAGCGTGACAACTTGAACAGCCACAAGCAAATGATAGTAAACAGGACAGTCAGGTTAGCATTCTCTCTGAACGACTGCATACTCATTTTCATAAAATACCTTGTCTGCAAAATCACCCATATAATATTTTATAGCCATGCCAGGAATTTAACCCAGACTAAACAGTTTCAAAGTAAGTCCACAACCTCTAAGAGCTGTCCTGCCAATTGCGCACAAGAAGATGCATTTGGCAAATTAGACATTTCATTGAAACAAAACAATCACATGTCAGCTGACAAGCAAAATATAGCCGGTCACAACACAAAAGTGTAAATGTAAGGAACAAGATTATCAATGACATTTACACGAGGCAATCGCACGATTTATTAATTATTGATCATACAGCGGAGCGTGGTTGACTGGGGAAAAAACTGGGTAATGTTAAGTGTTTAACTCACAACATGACATAAATGCGCAATTACAGTATTAGGCCACATGAGTTCCACTTGAAGGAATCATAAAGGTGTGAAGTCTAACTCATTGTAAAAAAAAAATACATTTACCACTTAAATCCCACCCTCCGCTGCACCACCATGAAAGTGTTGGCACATGATGAAAATGGGCACAATTTGATTTTTGATTCTCATATCCTCCATTAAATTCCTCGTATGTGCTGCGGTTATACAGGAATGACAATTTCACATGATATAATCTTTTTGAAAAGGGCTGCAATTAATGTTCTGTGGTGCAAGAGAAAAAGACAAGAATGAAGAGTTAAATCAAGAACTTGGTGAATCGTGCAACTGAAAGACTATAATTGTCATGTCATTTACTTAGTGCTTATGGCATTTCAGATTGCTACAAGTTGCATTGCATTTCAAGGCCTACAACTAGACACCCTGGAATGTTGGCTTGATAAATGTATCAAATAAATAACTAACTTCTTTCATTCTTATAGCCAATTAAAGAAAGACACCAACAACTTAATGCATTATTGGAAACACCAAATAAACACAAGTCTTTTAGCTTGGTTAATGGTCAAGTGTTACTGGTAACATCCTAATTGGTTAAGAGTCATGTCCAACTATATGCAAATGTGTTGCAGAATGCCACTTCCTGTACCTCAATTTGCTGCTATCTTTGTTTGGGTCTTTTTCTCTCAATTTGAACTTTCTCAAGTGAACACACCCATCCTGACACTTGAGTGTCAGCTGTCATGTCTGGGTTGAGTTCTTGACCCGACAATAAACTCGAATTGGTGCTTTGCCGGTCGGGCGTTGCACCACAAAGTTCCCTATCTCTCAGATGGACGTTAAACTGGGAGTCCCGTCTGCTCGAATTTATATCTTATGAACATTAAAAAAAAAATCCCAACGATGTGTTTTGCGAAGAGTAGGTGAGTTATTGCCAGTACCCGGAACAAATGACAAATTCCTGCCCATGGCTAGAGGGGGCATTGCATTGGCAGATTCGGATTGACTTAAAGCCGGAGATTCATCTGCTAGTTGACGACAAAAAATCCTATGGTGTCTTTTGACGAGGATTGGACGAGTTATCAATGACACCCCAGTAAAATTACAAATTCCTGTCCTAAGCTACAGGAGGCACTGCAACAGCAGATTAGTCATGCCTCCAAAAAATTGTTACCTGCAGGCTGAACTCGGAACTGAATCCCAGCCTATAATGCATCGGAACAAAAAAAAAGAAAGAAAAGAAACCACTCCCACACAGCATAAATAAAATAAATATACAGTGCTTTACCAACCACACACCTTACAACATCCTTTGTCAGCTTTGAATTTTAGAAACCCACAGGGTAAAGCCAGAATGATATTTATGTATATGTATGTATATATATATATGTATGTATATATATATATATATATATATATATATATATATATATATATATATATACACACATATATATATATATATATATATATATATATATATACACACATATATATATATATATATATATATATATATATATATATACACACACATACATGATTAATGAAGTTCTCCGACTCGGATGAACGTCATTAATCATCTTCAAAAAAAACCCTAAAACTCCATTAATCATCTTCATAGAACTCCCGACCGCTAAAGATAATGGTGACGCCTCCTGGTTGTGATTGGTGGGGCGGAAGACAATGTGTCAATGTGGCAGATGGCACTTGGTGGTACCAGATAGCTGTAATGGGACTTGATCTGGTGTCCTCACCAATTACAGTTAAAGGTGTATCATAAACCAATATATATATATATATAGTACCAAAAATTCCTGTGAGGTCATAGCTCTCTCAATCCCATTTCCATACTGTGTCCCAGGATCAGATTTCATGTTGATTTTATAATGACGTTTAACTGTCCCTTTAAGGTTGTTGACTCCTGTCCTAATGGAGTGGTCCGACAGACTGATGTACATTCTGATCGCAGTCCGCGAAGAAGAGCCAACGAAGCCAAAATAATTATATTTCAATTACTGTATGTTGATCAGTCAAGTGCTCAGATGAAGGTTTTACTGAAATCTTTCACAGCGGAGCAGACATTTACAGCTCTTGTTAAAGATGCAGACCATGTCTCATATTTCCTATTGAAGGGTGATTTCCCTTCACAAGGACATACTCTCCTGCATCAGTCTATTCCTGGATGTCTGCAGGTCTCTGCCCAGAGTGGAATATCAATCAGACGCAGAACTGCTACAGACAGGCTGATGCTCAAAGGGATGATTTGGAGAAGATCAACAAATGGTCGACCATTTGGAACATGCATTTGAACCAAGTTAATTCCTATAACCTCTGTCTTTTCTGAAAGGATTGCCTGGATAATCCTCACCTTTCTTTTCTGCCCTCAACCTCTGACGCAATAGCTGCCTCTTGAACTACTTAGCCTCACTATCAGTCGTGACCTGTCTCAGGAAAACCAAATCTCTAAGCTGGTCTTCAAAGGGCAGACGCCACCAGCGCTTGCACTGTAGGCCCAAGTCTTGAAGGGATATCATTTGGCTTTTCACAATGTACAAGGAATTTCCACTCAACCTCATCAATTCCTTAAATTGTATAATATCTGTGGAGTTGATCCGATCCCGTTCCTCCCTTCAAACATTCAGGGTGTTTGTAAGTTAATTAGTTACGAAGGGGAAGTTGAAACGATTTTGTCATTTTGAAAGGTTTCAGAGGCAAATATTAAGACTTGTATTCCTTTGGCGTGACGAAACCTGTTCCCACCACTGGGAAAAAATGTGTGAAGGTGACTTGAAGCTGCAATGAGAAGGACTAACACCTGTGTCGAGTTTTACTGCTTGGTGACTACCTTAGAGTGGAAAAGACTTTTCGACTTCCCTTCGTATACATCAGGCTTCAGTTTTGCACAAAATCCTCTCACTTAATCAGATACTGATGGTCGCATGTCTAGCTGTACATCTTTACCCGATCGTTAACATATTAGGCCTTGCACCATGAGCCTCGGCACCTGAATAGAAAAAGCAATTTGTAACGTTGCACCAATAAAAGGCGCTCTCAATGTTACAATTATGATGATGATTATTATTATTATTTTTCCATCAACCACTAATAAAATATTATGTTATGCTTCTAGGTTATATGACCCTTTTCCTGCTCATTCTCTATCCCCTCTCTTTCCTTTTCTCGTTTGCTACCCCTCCCTCGCTCAAAAAAAATTTCGTGAGCAATTATAGACAAAGGAAACGAAAGCAGAAATATCAACAACAGCGACTCAGGCAGTTATGGAACAAATTCAGAATGAAAAGGCCTGAGCAGAGAAAGCGGGCCTGTGCTCCTAACCTTTGCCTCTCCAAGGAACGTATGCTGACTAACAAAAGGGCAGTGTTGAGCCTGCGGGGGGACATGTCCGTTTCATTATAGAGTGCTGTGGCACGTTCTGGAGTACAACATCACTTATAAAAAGCTGCCCTTCGTGGCCCCATAGCTCCACTCATGGTGCTGCGGTTACAATGGCCCGGCGTGCGATATGAGACAGAAATGTGGAGGGCCTTCGTTGGGTCGCTGCGAGCGATTTTGTGCGCTGTACGATTATAAAGCAGCAATTTAATTGCTTTTGACAACGTGGCGTGGACACAGTCCCAACAGTAGTGTATGCCGCTGTCTCATAAAAATCAATGGCCTGGGTTGGTTGAAATGTTGTAAATTGGGATAAAATTAAACCCCTCAAATAAAATGTGCGGTAACTGACAAATTTCATGCCAGTTAGCTGGAAATTTCCAAATAAGGCATCATTTTTTGGCCTTAATCATATCAAAGTTGGAAGAGAATCTACGAATAAAAAGAAGAATAGCTATAATGAGCATCAAAAACCATGATCTTCTCTACACCAGTCAAACCATTCCATCCCCTCCTCCCCAATTTTTGTTTTTGCTTCTGCATCCATCTTGTTCACCACTTGCGTTCCCCCTACCCCTCAACCTTACCCGCACATCCCTCGTTGTCCGTCTCCATCTAATTCCCCCCCTTCTTCTGCTGCTCCTTTTGTTATGTTACGTCATCGTCATGATCCATTCTGTGTTCTCGCTCTTCCATGGGCCACAACTATGTACACAAAAAAGAAGCATGAGATACATCATAAATTATTTTGCAATAACAATGACATCCACCTGAAGGTGATGCAATAACAGTCAAATGTCAGAAGAAATCACAAGGAACTTTAACGCAGAGGACATTAGGCCTATCAATCCTGTGCCATCTTGCCAACTGATGTCATATTGATCATGGAAAAAGTTGCATGTTTACACCTGTTTAAGCATCGCAGAAGCTTTATCAGAAAAAAAAGTGTATAAACAGAATATGAAGTAAAACATTGGAGGCTTATTAAAAGGTAAGTAAAACTGTTACATCAAGCAATAATAAGTAATTACCAATGACACTATCTCAGCTATGTGCAGGGCTTCATGTTTCAAAGATCCCAATTAATTAATTATTTGTCAAACTGAACACATCGACACCCGTTTCAGGCCTTTTCAAACAATCCGCACCGGAGTGGAACAATCCACCTATCGACTACAAACTCGCTTTGAGGAAGAAGCTGCAAACGATTGAGTCTGTTTTTGAAACAATTGAAGCTGCACAATGTTAGTCCTTTTTCTCTCTGTGGAAGAATTTGGAAATGAGTGTCAGTTGAAGTCTGGTTCGCATGTTGAGCATTCCCATGAGTGTTAAGCCATTCTTCCAGGAGGATCAACTGCATGTTTTATCACAATGGAAAAGTGATGTGGCAAGCATATGGCAAAAAAAAAATTCTTCTAAATGACCACAAGAACAAAGCAGATATGATCAGAAATTTGTTCACCTAATAAGAGAGGACTGGACTTTTCCTACTCAATGGAGCTTACTGTCACATGAGCATAGAAAACAGCCAATGGTTACTCGCTGGAGTCAGTCCTGCTGAAGTTGAGTGAACAACCACATTCTGAAGTGGAGAGTTCCAAGGATTTCCCCCTCTCTCCCCACCCCCGGGTGTGAAACAACAGCTCGGGTGGGGTTGTCAAAAGGTGTGCACTGCCCTTTCAAAGACTTGTTGCAAAAAGGAAAAATTATATACATATAAATAAATATATATATGTAAATAAATATAGATATATAAACTAGCCGAAAGCACCCGGCGTTGCCCGGGTTCTTTTTGAATGAATTTACTACTATAAATTCAGCTTTTACTCGCGGCCATAGAAGATTGACTACTATAATTCAGCTCAGCTTATAACTGCGAAATGGGCCCAGGCCGGCCAAAGCGGCATCGACCGGCCTCGCCACCTAGCCCATAACCTTTCCGGGGCCCGTCTCGACATTTTTAGTTCTTTTTGAATTAATTTACGACCACAATTCAGCTTTTACTCGCGGCCATAGAGGATTGACTACTATAATTCAGCTCAGCTTTTAATTGCGAAATGGGCCCAGCCCGGCCAAAGCGGCCTCGACCGGCCTCGCCACCGAGCCTATAACCTTCCCGGGGCCCGTCCCGACATTTTTTGTTTTAGAGGTTTCCTCCTATCTTTCACCGTACAGGAGATTAGGGCATGCAAACAAACAAACGAAAACTTTATTTTATATATATATATATATATATAAGAAGATACAACAACAACAACAACATGCATTTTAAGGCCATTTTCCCTGCAAGAGCGGGGGTTAGCCTTGCGGTCCCCATGACAATCTTCTCCATTTTGCCCTATTTTCTGCATCTCTCCTTGTTAACCCCCTTGCCTGCATTTCTTCTTCCACCATCTTTAGCCAAGTCTTTCTCGGTCTTCCCCGTCCTCTACTTCCTTCCACATTAATTTCCATCACTCTTCTCAACCAGTCACTTTCATCCTTTCTCAACACATGACCAGACCATCTC